>NC_091672.1:9668863-9971893 GCF_042453785.1 Malus domestica
ACATTGCATAATATTGGTATTCCCTTTTCAAATATCCTCTGCCCGGGAGCAAGAATTGCCAAAGGATCATAAGAAGACTTCCTCTGTGCAAAAACTTTCCATCGAGGGCCGAAGTGAGCTCGCCACTCTCCTTGGGTTCTGTAATGAGGTAAATATTGTTTGATACCAAGGTGGGCCCTAGCGCAGTATTCTAGTATTCTTTTATTTTGTTTTAGAATGTATTCTAGGCCGTCTGTTGCTTTCGAAGATACTGCAGAGGAGAGCAATGCCACTAGGTAGAATACATCTTCATCTGGTGTTACCATAGATGTGTTGTTGTTCCACCTGAAACAGAATATTAGGATTGAAGTTGAGAAATTTAGAATTTGAGAATTTTAAAGTACAAGTCATAAAACTATAGAAAAGTTACTTGGTTTTGTTGACTGGGTACATAAGGATAGGACCATTGATGTTGTCTGTGAGAATATTGCCAAAGACCTCATCAGCAAACTCATGTATCTTGCTTTTCGGAACAAGTAGGTTCATCCACGGGTGGGGAACGTCCCATAGTCCGTTTGCTCGGAGTTTTAGCTCCGACACATGCACTCTCTCTAGGAATTGCACATACGAAACTTCGGACAGGAAGAGGGTCGATGGGATATAGTGCAATTCTAACAGTAAGCTTTCGGTTATCTGCATACATGAAATATTTCAGTGTTCGTAGGATGAACTCAGAAATGTATTTTTCGTTTCAGTTAGTGTCACCTGATCTATGACATTCGTTTCGTCGGGGTTAAAGTATTTGGCCATTTCTAGGCAGTACAGTGTTTTTCCATCCGAATCGAATTGGCTGGCTTGCATTGGATCTTTAGGATTGAAAGAAGATCTCCAGTTGTTCAGGAGACCTGTTCTGTTAATTATTACAAATCCTTCAATGTAGTCAAATGAATTTTCAGATGCTATGAGATACTCTTGGTCTTTGGAAAATGCTGAGAAATCTGAGTACAACACTCTAATCCATTTCACCTGTCAAAATTAACTACATGATTAGAATTGATGTGTTTAAAAAACTGTATAATTATAATTAGGGAGTTCTTGTTAGCGCTTTGAAAAAGTCCTCCCTCACATTAAGTATGTACAACATTAGAGAGAAGTGCAGAATGACTTATTTGGAGTGCCAATAACGAACTCTTATAAATAAACAATATGATTTAAGCGGATTGTATATTACCATCTTTGGTGCTGGTTCAAGAGAGATTCTGGCCTGTGTAATTATGCCAAACTGACCTAGCCCTCCAAGAACACCATAGAAAAGGTCTGCATTTTTGCTCTTTGAGCACATACGTACTTCTCCTTTTCCTGCAATCGAAACTCAAATTATAGTACTCGCACATTTTTTCGCCGGGTTAAATTCGAATTGTTGCAATTGAGTGAGTATGAAGTTCAAAATGAAAGAATTTTAGTCACGTTCCACTTGATTCTTAACACACCGATACTTCATGAGCCACTCATTATTTAATCTACTTGTCATGTTCCACTTGATTCTTAACAGTGAAATTTCTTTTGAGCTCTTCTTTTATTATAATGTCAGATGAGTGCAACAACAGGGCAATCAGGAACGTTGGATTCTCAAAAATTGTCCCAGTTCAACGGCCAGGATTAATCAAATTCTAAAAAAATTCAAAAAACCATAAAAATTACCAAAAAAATTATTTAAAAAATTAAAAAAAAAACTTACAAAGTTCACACTCTAAAAATCTTACAAAATTTAACACACTTGCAAATTAAACATTTGAAATTACCCAAAAATCTAAGGCAATAATAATATGTGGGGACAAGACAAAGAAAACATTTAAAAAGAATATATATATATTCGTGAATAGCAATCGCCTTTGCCCCTTCCCTTCCTCATTCCAAACAAGTGGACTTACACAAAGACAACTACTATTTAGATTGCACTACCCTTCAATTTCCACTGTCTTTCACAAACTGGTAGAGATGCTATTAAAAAACAAAGAACAAGACAAAATTTTGAAAGCAAAAACAACTTAAAATAGTTTTTAATTTCACTTTATTCACTCTTCTTCATTCATCTTTCTCTCTTTGTTTTCCTCTAGTGTTTAGTGTAAGACCAAAACATTTTATTTGACTACTTTACTGCCAAATAAGAGTATTAGATGGCGAAAATCCCCTTTGCCTTTTTCTGAAATGATGAGAGATGAGTGCTCTGTGTGTTTTGCCAAACAAGATCGCGAAAATCCCCTTTGCCTTTTTCTGAAATGATGAGTGATGAGTGCTCTGTGTGTTTGTTTGTGCTGCAATTTCAAGGAACTCTGTACTGTGAAAACATTCTTAGGAGGGCATAAAGTGGTTTTGCATACCTGTGACAACCTGCAGCTGGTAGACGTTATTGATCTGGGGACCATGCCGGAAGGCCTGACCACTGATGCCCGCGTATGATAAAGTCCCGCCGACCGTGAGATGAAGGTAATCGGTCCAAGATTTGGGTGCCAGCCCATGTTTGAGAGTCTCATGTAGAATATTTATCCACAACTCACCACCTGAAACGTCCACAAAAGGCTGCTCTCCAGTGTGAACCTGCATTTGCGGTCCCATTAGCGATTCCATGTTGATGACTACACCTCTATGAGCTTGTGCTTGGCCTTGGAGGGAGTGGCCATGGCCTCTGGCTGCAACAGTAAGCTCCGAAGCGGAACCCATGTCGAAAATAAGTTTCACCATTGAGGAGATATCGGAAACTGATTTCGGATGTAGGACTGCTAGTGGGAGGAACTGGTATGTATTGCCAAAGTCCTTTGCTGCATGATTGTTGTTGTTGAAACTAAAGTAGCCGTCTAGGCTCAGTGCCTCCAAAGCAGAAGTAACATCCAAGTGAGTTGTAGTAGTTGGTGTGGCAATGAGTTGGTTGGAACAAAGGTTGGTTGTTCTATCTGATATGCACCCCATGAATAACACAATCAAGAAAAATTTGAGGCAGACAATGTTATTCTGCCTGCGGAAGCTGTAAAATGGTGAGCCCATATGGTAAGTATTTTGAGGATTTTTAGAGAGAGAGAGAGAGAGAGAGAGAGAGGTTTTCTTGCTGATCTTTTGAGAGGCTAGGCAAAACAAAATGGTAGGTGTAAAGAGGAGCGTAAGAAAATGAGAGGTTTAGAAGACAATTTAAAGGGGAGGTTTTAGGCGGTATAGTCAAAACATATTTGCAATAGAATATATATAGACTATATACTAGTTTGTATTAGGTGTATTTAGGTTTGAGTAAGGAAAATACTTAGGTCAGGTCTAAGGAGCTTAATTATGAGGTCATGTATAACTTGAGTCAAGTACTATCCTTAGCGTAATGGTACATATACCAACTAATGTCCCAACCTTTTCGTTACTAATTGATGTGACACATAACATGGAGTTTCTTGTTGATGAAAAAAATAAATATGGATCAAAGTTGGTTCATCAATAAACAAATGAGACGTTTACAAATCAATTGCAATCGGATGAATGTCTTTTAGGACTTGTTTGGCAACACTTCAAATTTTGTGTTTTGTTTTTATTTCAGTAAAAGAGAAAGGGGAGATGTATGAGAGAAATGATGAGGAAAGAGGTACATATGTGGTAAAATGTGAAAGGAACCCTAAAGCGAAAAACAAAACCATAAAAACTACAAAATTAAGTTATGGTTTCACATAATTTTCTTCATTTCTCCTTTATTCCTTCCTCTAACTAAAGAATAAAAACTAAAACCTAAAAATGGAAGTGTTTTGAAAAAGCAATTTTAGATCATTAAAATTGTTTCAACCAATGTATAGTAGAAAAGGTTAAAAGCTTTTTGGCCTCAAAAAATATTTAAAAAGCCTGACCTTTATATAAATACTTCCTTTAGGAAGCACTACAAGTAATTTTTTAAACTTCAAATAGTTGTCTAGCTAAAGAATAAAAACTGAAATTAAAAAAAACAGAAGTGGGCATGTATCTCTAAGTAAAGAAGAAACAACTAAAATCTAAAAACGAAAGTGTCAACAAAAGGGCTTTTAGGTGTCCTTGTTGGGTTTTGAGGAGATAATACACATCACAACTGACAAGAAAGTGAAAATTCCACATTACCTTTATCAATTTTCGTCTTTGTTATAATAAGAACATGTTGTACCTCCTTTTATGCAAGTTTTTTACTATTATTGATAGGGATGTGATATCCACACACCCCATTTTACTTCTCACACACCCTTTATTAATTTCTGTTCGTTGATCTTCTTCAATTCATCCAATCCGACGGCCGAAAATTAGAAAGGTGTGTGAGAAGTAAAAAAGGGTGTGTGAATATCACACCCCTTATCAATATTTACTACTACAAGTAAACATAGTACGATGAGACCACGCATAAAGGGGAGAAATTTTTAGTTGTGACGGAAATATGGATGGTACATCACATGTTTTTATGCAAATGGTGGAAAATTTTAATTTTTAAGTTATTAACCTTTTAACACACATAACTCATCATTTATATAGGGACACGTGGTGTACCACTTCGTGTGACAGTCACACTGAAAAATCTATCAGAGCTTCCTCACGTATTCCACAGGAATCAATTTTCTGTTCAGAGAGCGATTCGGGGAATGCCCCCTACACAGCTGCTGCATGCTGTTCGAGCTTAGTGTCAGGGGAGTCGGATAAAAGTGGGGTTCCACTGAAGCGTTTATCTTCGGCAGCATGCATGAGCATGCATTTTGTGGTTTTGGCTCTTTTCTCTCCAATTTGACTGTCTCATCTTTTTAATGATCTCGTGAACAACCAAACCATAATATTGTTCACCAAAAAAACCATAATATTTACACCATCAACAGAGAATTATATGGACCATCTCCACGGGTGGTTTAGCTTAGCTAGTTGTAAACTCAAATATCTTAATCAACTCGATTTGTGTGGCGCCGTGATGAAAACTTGTGCAACTTTTTCTTTGTAAGGTTTTAGGGTTTACTGTTCTTTGTTTTTATATCAACACGAAGTTTGTAGCTTAGTATATAAGATGTTAGGTTTTTATCTTATCGTGTGCATTAAATAACTAATATGATTCTATGTAGACATGTATAACTAATATGTCTATCCTTTAACAAAGGACGGATGCTCAAATACCTCGGCAATGTCACAATCTTTAATTAACAAGAAAAATATCATTGGACAAATGCGTGCATATATGTTGAATGAAAACCATACAATGATAAGATTATTTTCAGAAAGAAGGAAAATATGTTGTTATCAAATTTATTTTTAATTAACGTGACCAAAATGAAATATATGTTGTCATAAACATGATAAACATGACAAGGTCATGTAGGACATCTTACACGTGACTTTCACGAGGCATCAAGAAAAAATTGTCTTAGCCTTGACTTTGGTTCAAGGACCAATTAACCACACGTCATGTGTATGTATATGTATGTTCCACAAGGTCTAATAGGAACATACGAATAGTCAGTAAAAAGTCATTCTTATTTCCTAGGAAGACTTGTTTAATCATAAATAGGTGGCTTAAATCCTCGTAGATCACCTACGTTTGAAATTGCTCTTGTGAACTCGAATCTTGTTCTAGGCTTGGAATTTTTCACCTTAATATTTATATTCTATTATGTAATTATTCGTAGATTTATGTATATATATAAGAAGAAAGGAGCGTCAAACGCTAATCAATTAATGTGCTAATCACATGTTTGGGCTCACTCTACAATATTTTTTCATGATCCAAATCATACATATTTTAGTTTTTTTTTTTATCTAGAAATCAACCTTACAAAAATTCGTCTAAATCAGGAAGCACCTCAATATTTAATTGTGACAAAGAAAAATTAACGCGTTGCTCAAATTCAACGAAGTCTGTATGACAATAAAGAGGTGGCTAAATGATTAATTGATTTAGAAGAATTTTCGCAAGGATAATTTTTTAATGAAGATTTAAAAAAATGAAAAATTAGGATCAAGACAAAATATCATGGAGTGAGTTCAGAAGAGAACTAGTTAGGGCTTGAGCACTCCAATATGAAAGGGTGACTCAAAATTTATTATCAAAGAGGAGTGAAAATATTAGTGTGAACTTGAATATGTTTTTGTGGACTGAGATTAATATGTTCAATGTGGCCATTGTATGATCATTTTCTACCTCAAATTTATTCAACTTGTCCTATCTCTCATTCTCACTCATTCTCTCATCTCTCTCTTACTATCTCCTCTAATTCTTTCACACTCACTCCTCCCTATCATTCTCATTCACTCTCAATCTTGCCAAAAGGTATATTCTCCCCAAATTTTAATTTTTGTTCATTAATATGTTTTTGGAGTTAATTTTGAGTTTGATGCGGGGTTTGGGGTCGAGTATAGGGTGAGGGGTGGAGTTTGGGGTCAGATTTGGGGTATACCAATTTTAGGGGAGATTTATGCCAATTTTTTGGTGTTATTTTATGTTGTTTTTTTGGCTATTTGACCTTTTTTTTTTTTTTGTAGGGAATCGTCTAGACTTTGATGGCTAAAGTTGAGGATTAGGACGCTATCGAGCCATCCCCCGCCACTACCACCACAATAGACTCGTATTAGGATTTTATTATTGTACTTTGTTAATTTATGTATACATTTTGAATATATATATATATATATATATATTGGATAATTTGATCACTATTTTTCATATGTAATTTGATTTTGAATATGTCAATTTAAATTAAAGTAATTAAAAAAAATAAAATCATACAATTAAATTAAATTAAAAAAGTAAAAATTCGAAAAATCTTGCGCTACCAAATATTTCGTCGCGCAAACAATTAATATAAGAGAAATAATAAAACAAAGGGTCAAAAACCTTGCACAACAAAATATTTCGGTTCGGTTCAATTTTTTTTTCGATTTTTTTCTGTTCGGTTTTTTTTCGGTTCGGTTTTTTCCGGTTCGGTTTCGGTTTTTTGTTTTTATTTTTTTTCAAAAAACGAAAAACATTGAAATTTTAAATTTTAACATATCCAACACAATCATAACATAAACATTCTAACTAGAATCAAAGACAATGAAAATAAACATTTAAAGTTGAACTAAAATCATCAATCAAGTCTTCCAAAGTCCAAACTAACAACCTCACAACACAAAAATCACACAAAAATCGTACAAATGACTTAGAAAAGTTAAATTGTATGATGTTGTTCAAAGATCAGTGTTGTTTGCTTGTAATTGCATGTTGACAACTTGATTAGTAAAGGTAATGCGTGGGTGGATTTATTTAGTGTGTGTTGGATTCTTTTCCATCACAAATTACCCAAGTAATCTACCCGAAATAAATGTTTATGGATTATGTTACATGTTATATGAGAGTAGATTTGGAAAAGAAAGCTGGCGCAGAAGTAGACAGTGCTATGGAGATGGATGTAGGTACTTCGGGAAGAGGTTTGGATCCGGAACCTTATATGAGGGAGAAATAATAGGTTAGGGTTTAGAGTTTTTATAGGCCTTTTTTTAATATTTTGAGCTTAAAGTTTGGCAACACATTGGTTTAGCACATTTTAACTTACAAATTGGGTTTAGAAAATAATACCCAAAACAAATAATTAAATAAAAAAATTAATTTAATTAATTCGGTTCGGTTCGGTTTCTAGATCACTAAAACCGAACCGAACCAAAAGAATTCGGTTCGGTTCGGTTTTTTCAATTCGGTTCGGTTTTTTCGTTCGGTTCGGTTTTTTCGGTTTCGGTTCGGTTTGGTTTTCGATTTTTTTCGGTTTTCGGTTTTTTGAACCCACCCCTAATTCTAACTATTGAAGATACTAACGTGTGCGTAACTCAAGAGAGAGAAATGATGTCTTTAGGTCACTCATCTCAGTTAGCACTCTATAGCAACTTTCTTGTGGCAATCAAAACATCTCTTGTCTCCCACAAGAAAATTGGGAAAGTGGAAACATATATAGATAGAGAATGTACGAAAATAGTAAGGGAAAGCATGCGAGGAAAAGGAAAAAACAAGGAAATTTTCCGAGCCACAGTTTTCCAAAAATAGGTGATAGTGGAAGTACTCAAAACCATCACTTTCCTATTCCCAGTAGGATAATGACAAACAGTTCCTAACACTACATAGTGTGAAAATACATGATAGAAATGGGGTGCATAAATGAAAGGAAGAAAAAAAACATGGCGAGAGAGGTAGAAGAAAAATAACAAAAAAATAAAAACTGTTTTAAGGTTTTTTTATTTTCAAGATTTTATTTTTCCTTCATACTTCTTTCATTTCTCTTGTACCCCATACTTCCTCATATCTCAAGCACAAGAATAAATAAAATAAAACAAAATGGCTATCAAAAGAACCCTTAGTTGCTTGAAAATATGAGTACATTGTGAATATGTAAGCAAGATTCGAGCAAGTTCTCTTCTGGAGCTGCTACACTAAGGGATAGGGAGGACAAAGCCACACAATGTTTCAGTCATGATTGAACTCATCATTCACGATAGTCAAACCTAATAACTCTCACTTAGTGGAGGAATACCCACTAGACCTTGTACTAAACGGAGGCTAGAGATTGCCTTTAAAGATTTCAGTTTTCGACTTGTTTTGAGATAGTTTATTGCGGGAGTTTGTAATTTTGTATGACAGTAAATAATTGAAATTTTATTTTGTGTGAAAAACAAACCTGCTAACTTTTAATAACTAAGTGTGTGTGTGGCAATGAAATTTCCAATTGATTAAGAAACTGCAGTACATCAATTTACTAAACTCAATAAACAATTGAGCTTTTCATACAATGCCACCCTCTTGTTTGCTTGGAAGGGGAGTCATTCCCATACTTTTTTCTTTTCAATCTTTTTGGTTTTGGTCGCACTAGTCTTTTTGTTTCTGGCAATCCAACTCTTGGTATGTAAAATTCCATAAAAAATTTCAGTCTTTTCTAAAATGATAACCATACATTCCGACGAAGTAATAGATGAACCATAACAGAAAACAGAAGAAACAAAACTTTTATGGGGCTATTAATTCCTTCTACGTAGTATAGTCCGTAAGATTGCAGTCTAGTTATAAAAATATAGTATGTGTCTATATGTAATAACTAGATCTTCTTCTTTTCATTCTTCTCTTTTTTTTTTTAAAAAAAAAAAATTTGAAGTAGGAGAGGAGTAGGCCAGATTAGCTAATAGTCGATGAAGGGTGCAAAGCGCCCACCCTCCCAGGAGAGCGGTGACCAAGACTTCCCGTAGCCCCCCACCCCACCCCTCTCTCTTCAGGTGTAATGACTGGATATTTTATTTTCTAAATACATGTTCTTTTGTCATTGTCGCATAGTAAGAACGGTTGAAAAATATTAGTATTTATGTTTATTTTAGTATTTGGGTTTTGCTTGTTAGTTTAGGATTTGGGTTTAGCCCATCCGAGTTAGAGTTTCTTAGGTTTGGTTCTCTATAAATAGAGCTTGTAATTTAGTTTGAGAAATAAGTCAGTCACAATGTAGTCTCTTAGGGTTTTGTAGCCATTTCGGCATTCTCGTTCTTTTAATAATATTATTTCTATTTTGTTAGTCTTGTTCGTTGTGTACTGTGATATTCAACTTGATATCAGAGTGGGTTCGATCCTTAGGGTTCAATCCGTTCTCATTGGTATCAATTTGTTTGCCTTTGTCGTCGTTCATTTTAAATTTATTAGTTGGTATTGATTGTTTGCAAGGAAAAGAAAAATGAAAGAGAAAAAAAAAAAGTTTTGCTTGTAGAGGAGAAGATCCCCCAGCAAATAAAAAAGGGGACGAAGGAGAAAAGAAGAGAGAAAAAAAGAAAAGAAACACGGAAAGAAAAAAGAAGGAAGAAGGTGCGATGTTGCACCTCTTCACTCAGAAGAAGAGAGAAAAAAGAAGGAAAAAGAAAAAAAAATTGTTTGGAGTTTTTGAGGCCCCCACACGGGAAAAGAAAAAAATATGTTTTTTTGTTTGTTTGCTCAGGTTTGTTTTGAAGCTCACAATTGGTATCGGCATTGGTATTAGCATTGATATTGGTATTGGTATTGGTTTAGGTATTGACATTGGCATTGGTATTTGCATTAGCATTGGTATCGGCATCGGCGTTGGCATTGGCACTGAAATTTAGAGTTTTGCATCCACATCTACTTTGGAAAACCTATGTCGTATACCACCATGAGTTTGACCGCCGGGGGGGGGGGGTGTTGGAAAATATTAGTATTTAGGTTTATTTTAGTATTTGGGTTTTGCTTGTTAATTTAGGATTTGGGTCTAGCCCATCCGAGTTAGGGTTTCTTAGGTTTGGTTCTCTATAAATAGAGCTTGTAATTTAGTTTGAGAAATAAGTCAGTTACAATGTAGCCTCTTAGGGTTTTGTAGCCATTTTGGCATTCTCCTTTTAATAATATTCTTTCTATTTTGTTAGTCTTGTTCATTGCGCACTCTGATATTCAAACCCTACAAAAGTTGTTCTCCTTTATCCATGAATAAATGCGCGTATATGAAATTCAATGGATGATTGTAACAATAACTACTAAGGAAAGGAAAAAATTCCAATTCAGACATGTAATTATCAATCAGATTCACATGACCATATATTTGTGTTTGAGGATTTTAACTAATGAAGATACTAGCGTATGCGTAACTCAAGAGAGAGAAACGATGTCTTTAGGTCACTCATCTCAGTTAGCACTCTAGCAACTTTCTTGTGGCAATCAAAACATCTCTTGTCTCCGACAAGAAAATAGGGAAAGTGGAAGCATATATCGATAGAGAATGTACGAAAATGGTAAGGGAAAGCATGCGAGAAAAAGTAAAAACAAGGAAATTTTCCGAGCCACAGTTTTCCAAAAATAGGTGATAGTGGAAGTATTCAAAACCATCACTTTCCTATTCCCAGTAGGATAATGACAAACAGTTCCTAACACTACATAGAGTGAAAATACATGAGAGAAATGAGGTGCATAAATGAAAGGAAAAAAAAAAAAAAAAACATGGCGAGAGAGGTAGAAGAAAAGTAACAAAAAAATAAAAACTATTTTAAGGTTTTTTTATTTTCAAGATTTTATTTTTCCTTCATACTTCTTTCATTTCTCTTGTACCCCATACTTCCTCATATCTCAAGCACAAGAATAAATAAAATAAAACGAAATAGCTATCAAACGAACCCTTTGTTGCTTGAAAATATGAGTACATGGTGAATATGTAAGCAAGATTCGAGCAAGTTCTCTTCTGGAGTTGCTACACTAAGAGCAGTTCCACCGAGGGTGTGATAGGCCAGCACACAACCAAAAAAATGGCCTGGCACCTAGGGAAGTCTCTCCAGCCCAGCAGATTGCCTGGCACTTAGCCCAAGCTGGTCTTCAGGCCAACCCAAAATTGACAGACCTTGGGACTGGCCCGTATGATGCCATGCTGATGCCAACTCTTCCCACAACCTTCAACCTCCAACTGGAGGAATCAAACACTGGGAGTGGATTGCCCGGCGGCGCGAGGGGTGGATCCAGAAGAAACGTCCTGGGCGGTGTGGAAGAAAGTGGCAGAGCAAAGAATAGAAGCAATAAACGCAAAGATCCCCAAACGAACCATCGCTAAAACTCCGGCCACCGCCAAATCCAGTAAGCTCTGGATGCTCAATCCCATCATCCACATCATTTCTTTCTAAGTTTAACACCTGATTGGCAAATTGGAAAATCTGAATTGGGTTTTTTTTTTTTTTTTTCAAATTTCAGCTTGTGAGAGGATTGTGTTGCTCCGACTCCATTTACAAAGGCAAGGAGGTAAGGATGCAGCAAAGGAACAAAAAGAGAAGGAGGAAAGAAATGCAACAAAATTACAAAATTGACTAGGCTATTTTTTGTTAGTGGTGGAGATGCATTTAACCTATTACTGTTCATTGGGGTCTATCACTGTTCATTGAGTGGATAAATGCGCTGGGTGCTGGTGCATTTTTGTTAGGGGTGGAGCTGCTCTAAAGGATAGGGATGACAAAGCCGCACAACGTTTCAGTCATGATTGAACTCATCATTCACAATAGTCAAACCTAACACTATTATCTTAAACACTTTGTGCGACGAAGGAGTATTTGTCGCGCAAAGCATTTCCAGGTCGCACAAAACCTATGGTGACGCAGAAATCGTTGCGCAGAATTTGTCGCGCAAAGGTCGTGAAGAAAGACCTTGTGCGACAAAGAAGTGCACATTTGTCATGTAGCTAAACAATTGTGTGACGCCTTACTGCTCGTCGTGCAAAAGGTATACGGACAAAGGTTTTCGTCTCACGATATAAGAGGGTACAAATGTGCTTTGTGACGAGAAATTTTTGGGGACGTCTATAATTCGTCTCGAAAATGTTTAAGTGACGAAACATGAAAGATGTGCGATGACATGTCTTCAAGTGTAATTTTAATAAAAAAAAAATATAATAAATGTAATATTATTAAAAAGTATATTTCATACAATTGACAAAAATAAAACAAATTAATGAATAGAAAAACAATTTATTTTTTTATGTAAATAACAATGTACGTACAAAAACAAATTTTAAAAAGAAAGTTGGAAAAAAAACTACGAAAAAAATGAGGCATAATCTATGGGCAAGTCATTCGGAGGTGCTTGGTAATTTTGCTGCTGGACGGGGTGGGGTTGAGGACGAGGTTGGAGGTCGATGGGTCTGATAGCTGTGTATGCTCGGAGTGAAGGGGCTTTCACGGCGATGGTGCCAAAAAATCGGGGAGACGGATCTCGGAGGAACTGAGGACTTGTAAAATCAATGACATTTGAGTCTTGTATGATGCAAGGTCATTCCTCAAGCCAGCGACTTCCTGCGTCAAAGCCGTAACCTTGCCCTTCGACTGCGAGGATGAAGAGGCTCCACTCTCCTGCCGCCTAGCATTTCCCATCCCCCAATAATATGTCCCTAGCCTCCGACCAAAAGTCTGGTCCAACGTCTCTGTAAGGATGTGAAACCTCGCATCCTTAGGGGGATGCACAAACTCGATCGGCGTGTCCAGTAGAAGCTAGGAGGCGGACTCCTGAAATAATTAGTAATAGCAAACAATTTGAAATAATTAGTATAAGTCTTTAATGCATAAGAAATTACTTACATGAAGGGACTCGGTCAACTCATTCCTGGGCCGAACATAAATGTCAGCAAAGACGTCAATCTCCAAGAATTTTGAACCCTCATGAAATAGAAAAAGATAAGGAGAAGAGTTTTCTTCTCTCGATTGATCTTGTTCACCTTAGCCTTCTTGTGTTATACACAAAATGAACGTATTAGTTGCAATATTTAAAGAAAATAAAAAAAATTCATAATAAACAGTAGTAAAAATTTAAAAAGTAAAACGAAAGAAGTCCTAATTAAAAACGCACCACATAGCCCGACTCCTGAAAATGACCGCAGAGCCAAACCCAACTATCTTGTCGGTCCTCGAACTTGTTCGAGCAACCTTCCTCGAGAATGACCTGCGGATCATCAAACATCTCGAAATACTGGTGCAGATCACTTTTCCACTGCTTGTAGCGTTTGGAGAAGAGCCGATTGAGGTACGCCAACATGTCATCATTGATGTCATCGAAATTGTAGTTTGTCTGCAGTGTAACAAATATTACGAAAGTATTAGTAATAAAAGACATTAATAAACATAAATATATAAATTTTACATGCAAAGCATTAAAAAGGCGAAGATACTTACCCATAAATGATTGCGCACCGTGTTATTTGCCTCCTCCAGCATCTTCCAAGACTTCCACCGCATAGGGCAATAGGTCGGCACAACGTGCCCAATGTCGTGGACCAATGCACTATGCTGCTCCGCAAGTGGTGCTGCCCAATGTCGCTCATCGTATCCGATTGTGATACGACCGTTGGTCACCTGGGTGACCTTCGCCGTCTTTAATTGCCGACAAGGTCCCCATATGTTTTTCTTGGCCACAAAGAAATGAAAAATTAACATTAACCCAAAACTAATAACAAGTCCTACTAAAATTTCGGCATAGCCTTCCTATAATTAAAACATTTCCCAAAACCCTGAAAATAACATAAACAATATATGTATCCAACACAATGATCACAACTGTGTAATAATAGGTTCGGAACGATGACAACAATAAACAATATATATATATATATATATATATATAAAATAACTTTTTAATCCTTAAATGACATAACTTAACAAACTGAACTTAAAATAACAAAACTAAGTTAACATGGGAATGAAGGAGTAAATTAGGATGGTATACCTGGTTGTGTACCCGAGGCATCAGTTGTGGATCTCGATGGCGACATCTGCTGCCGAGTGCAGGGGTAACGATGAGCATGTCAGGCGCTAACAAGTAGCGCCATCGAAGAAGTCGAAGATGTCGGCGCCTGTGGGATTGGACGACCAACTGGGTCAACTGGATTCACCGGCCTATGGTCCATCTCTGCTGGAGCAGTGGCAGCAGTAGTAGGTGTAGTCGTCGGACGAGGTGTGACATCTACAAAATTGGAAATAAATTTGTTAGATTACAAAGATTTAAATTATCGTACACATACATAATAATTTCTACTTAAATTAAAAAACCCTATTTCTAAACCCAATTCAAGTTTGGCAGAAACAAAACTTAAAACTGCATCTACTATACACAAACTAATCAAATGGTAGCTAAGACACTATAGAAACTTATGAAGATAGACTTCTTATCTTCAATTGTTAAGGCTTTGTCCTTAGAACTTACATAGTTCCATATAATTAACCTTTCAAAGTAGACAAGCGTTAACCCCCCACAACTCAATGAAACTGATTAAGCAAGGCACAATTTGAATAGGCATTAAACCATTTTTTACTGACCGCCAAAAATTTTCAGAAAGTATATTCTGAATTAATTAGTGTAATGTCAGAAAATAAAATGTATATATGCAGGTATCTATATTGATGGGACTCAAAATAAATATTGATAATTAACTAATTTACCTGAGTGAGAACAAAACTAGGAGAATTTAATTAGTGCAATGTCAGAAAAAAGTTCTATAGTTTGCACCAGGAGAATCTAAAGTTATCGTTGCAGCGCATGCTCCTTCAGCCTTATTTTAATGCCCGTTCTCTTAAGGACTAGGATTATCTTCCCTCTTCTTTCCATCCATTTCCATCCCTTTCCATTCATTTCTCTCACATTCTCTATTTTGTCTTTTTCTTTCTATAAAAAATTAATATAAGATGTTGACATAGTTTAACCGTGACCGTTCAAATAGGAGAGGAAGGAAAGGGAGGGAAAAAAAGAAGGGAGGGAATCCTACTCCTACCCTTTAAGTCCTTGCTCGTTCATAATCCTAATTCCAGAACCTGAAGACTATTTATTGATTCCATCTGGCAGTTTAAGTATCTAATAATTCTTTAATTATATGTTTAGCACAGGTCAGAGCTGGTCCCAATTCTTGGTTAAAGATTGAATTTGTCATATCTATCTTATATTATCTCTATTATATTCGTTGATAGGAAATAATATTCATTGGATAAATTTGAACAGTACATTAAAGACGTTGACAAGTAAAAGATACCAAATGTAAAAGTAATAATCTCAAAAGTAAAACTTAAGGAGGAACAAAACCACATAAGTGTAAGTATTAGCTCACTTCACCAAATTAAAGCATAATCCTAAACCAAACTCATGCAACCCAAAATACTCGAAACTGTAAATTAGTGTCCAAAAATCCACAAATTGGTTCTCCCTTACTTGTTTCATCAATGTCTCTTCATATACGAGTTCCAAATAACAATAATGTTTTGGTTCTTATGATCAATAATCATGTATTTCATCTAGTACTAAGTCATTCAATCAAGAGGGAAAATAAACCCATACCGAGTTGATTTTTAAGTTGTGTAATTAGTGTTAACTAGTATAAGGCTACCAACCATTTCTTCTTACAAGTTCACTTGAATTGAACAAGTAAACTCAGACCGTTCACTACAATTTCATACATCAAAATGCACACCCAAATGGGATAACAATCCAAATTCAAATTCTATCAGTCACAAACAAGGTGAATAATCACCAGTATTAATTATAAACAAATTATAATTGGTTTGTGCACTAATTTAATTAGTTTCTCCGATACAATTTCCATTAAAAGTGAAGAAAAAAAAATCATAATTCCACCCAAAAAAAAACAAATTGCAACTGTTAAAACAAGAGGAACATTGCCAGATTTTTCAGCTCCTGCCAGTACATGTTTGAGCACAGACTCCAAAGTACTAACGTCATAAGGAACATTGCATGTGTTGTTCAATCTAACCCCCAGTGAAGCACCCTAAATCTATCCCCCAATTTAAGAAAACCTAATCTAACTTCACTACCCAAAATCGTTCCCCTAATGTAAGACCTAAATCTAACCCCAATTAAGAATCCTAAAAACTCTAATTTAAGAACCTAATGGCGCGTTTACTAATCCGTAATCAAATTGAGAGGAATCGGATTGAGGAGGAATTTGATTGAGGAGGAATTGAAATGAGGTGGAATCAGAATCAGATTCTTATTGAAATTGTTTACTAAAACTGTCTGGAATCGGAATACAATTCCATAAAGCTGTTTACTAATTCAGCAGAATCGGAATATAAACCAGTATGGTTACTAAAATGCCCTTGTCCCAAATCAAATATTTTATATACTTTTTTTTAATAAAATTTGATATAGTATATAATAGTAACAAACTGATTCTGCATTGAGTAACAAACTGATTCTCCATGAAGTAACAAACTGATTCTGCATGAAGTAACAAATTGATTCTGCATTGAGTAACAAACTGATTCTGCATGAAGTAACAAACTGATTCTGCATGAAGTAACAACTTGATTCTGCATTGAGTAACAAACTGATTCTGCATGAGTAACAAACTGATTCTGCATGAAGTAACAAACTGATTCTGCATTGAGTAACAAAATGATTCTGCATGTATTTACAGAGTTACTTTAGATCGATTGAATTTACTCTAGGTCGACTGAATTAATCAACTAACCGTTCCAGAACGTTAGATATGGTAGCGTGAAAATGGAAATAATACTCTAGGGTTAAAAGGATAATCTTGGAAATAATGAAAGTAGGTGAGGGCATAAAGGGAAAAAAGTTAGCATTTTGATTCCCCAAGCCATCCGGAATCCAAATACCTCCTTTATCTTAGGAATCCAAATCAGCCAAATATTGGAATTGGATTCCAAAATTTGTGTGGGACCCACTAAATTTTGATTCCTCCAGATTTAGTAAACACCGGAGTATACCGTAATCGGAATTCAATTCCGTTTCTTGATTCCGATTACCCTTACGTAAACGCGCCATAAATGTAGCCCCCAATTTACGAACCCTAAATCTAACCCCATTGCCCTAATTCTACCCAATTTGAAAAAAAAAAACCCCTTAATCTATAAACCCTAATTAACATGGTAAATAAAGAAAATTGAAAAAAAAATGAAGAGGAAATTACCTCTTGGGGACGAACACGCAACGACCGAACAGAAGGACGGAGAGATGAGGTGAGCGATGGAGAGAGGGAGGGAGAGACGAGGTGAGTGACGGAGAGTGGTAGCGAGAGGGTCTGAGGGAAAAAGAACTAAGGGTGAGAGAAGGGCTGCAATGGCCTTGGGAGAGAAAGAGGAAGGAGAGAGAGGGTATTGCGCGGGGAAAAAAAGGAAGAAGAGAGAAGTGAGAGGAGGAAGACAACACACGAGATTAAAAACATAGAATCTTGCGTGATGGATGCTTTGTCGCGCAAGGTTAAAAAATTCGTCGCACAAGTTTTTTAAAATTTTCGTGATGAAATCTATGTCTTCGTCGCGCAAGTGTCTGAAAATTCAATCTACCCGCGTACAATTAAAATGCTTTCGCGACCAAAAATTGTTATGCGCCGCGCAATTATGTTTAAAAATGGTTTTTTTTTTTTTAGAATTTTCATTACAATTTATTATAAAATACTAATAAAACAAATTTATTTACAAATTAATTAACATATAAAATGGCAATCATTCATACTATTTTTTCCAGCCCTATATATAATGCATTAACCATTTAATGTGTTTTACAACAAAAGTTACAAATAAATTGCATTAATCTTCATTCGAACTATAATAACTTTCACTTTCGTCGCTATCATCATTTTCAGTGTCCCATTCCTCATCATCAATAGGTACGTCGCCATCGTCGTTTGTGCGCACTGGACCATTGTATCGCGGAATATTGTTGAGGTTAATTGTGATTGATTGAATCGGTATTTCGATTGAAGATACTCATTCTATCTGAAATGGTTCTTGATTAAGATTAGTATCTCGGAGTGTTTCCGCACCAATTTCCATCGAAGATTCTAGACGTTGGTCAGCAAAATTGTCGATGTCATCGTCAGTAGAGTCTTGTTCTAGTATAGCATACACATTCCTATGATCCATTTTTTGAACAACTTTCCAACCCGTCCCGACTTTAGGGTCATCTAGATACACTTTGTTTTGCCATGTTTGCTAAGATGTAAGGGTTATCATCGTACCAAGTTTTGGTAGTGTTCACTGATAGTAATCCATGATATTTTTCACACTTCCCTGCCTATTTGGGTTTGTATCAAACCATCAACACTTAAATAGGATCACTTGGCACGGCTCTTTGTAAAGCAATTGCATGACACTTGTTAGTTTACCATAGAATTCAATGTTTGTACTTTTGCCTCCACCTGGGACATGAACACCATTGTTTTGCGTACACAACTTGTCATCTCATGCAGCCGCTAAGAACTTGACGTTGTTGACATGGCAACCCGAGAACAATTCAACGCGAATCGGTCCGAACGTCAAGTTATATAACTCTTCACTATATGCTGAGGAATTAGATGCTTTCAATTGATTCACCTAATATTATACAAACAATTAAATTTGTTAGTTTGATGAAAATAATTGGTACAATATATGTCTGATACAAAACACTTCAAACTTACATATTCGAGAAACCATCACGGAAACAATTCACTGTGTTTCTTGGCATACAAATGTGAAGGATGTGCCTGCTTCATCATATCTTCATGCTTTTCTAGGTATGCCAATGCCTCATCAAAATTGTTGAGTATGAACAAATGTGCTATCTCCATGTCCTTCTTGGAAAATGACACGCCGCATATCGGATCTTTGAATGGTTGAGCGGTTTGGGCAAAAATTGAAAGTTTCTCCTTTCTCACACCCCTGTCATTATTGCGAGGAGGATGATTGAAAGTTGTCTCAACATCCTTTAAATACATTCCACAAAATGTAAGCGCCTCATATGCTACCCAAGCTTGTATAATTGATCCTTCAGGCTTCACTTTGTTTCATACACTTTTCTTCAAGTCTCCGAGAAGCCTGCCAAAATAAAACGATACGATACAAATTTTACTAATCATAAGATATTGATGAGGAATATATACCTTTCTATTGGATACACCTATCGAAAGTTGACTGGTCCAGCAAGCAATGCCTTATTCGGTAAGTGAACCATCACGTGGATCATACTTGTGAAGAAAGTTTGAGGAAATATTATCTCAAACTTGCATAGAACTTGCACAATATCATGGCGCAACTGATTAATGTCCGTCTGTCTCAACAATCTTGACGTCAATTGTGCAAAAAAAATAAAAATAAATTGGACAACAACATGATTGGTTTCACTGCATCGGCTGGCAAGAAAGTTGAATACCAACAGGAAGTAGGCGTTACAGAACCACAGGGCATGCCATATAACCCCTATTGCTCTACTCGAAAACCATTGCTCTACCCCAGAAACCATTGCAAGCATGAATTTTTTCATAACCCAATCCGAAACCATTCAACACCTTTTGAGCGTTTCTATGGTCTTTCAGCAAACAATTATCCTTTAGTAGCATTCTCTTGAAAACCCCTAAAAAGTAATCAAAACACTGGTTTGACTTACGATACTTTATTTTCCTGTGCATTAGTTCCACAATAGCTGTGAGAACGAAAAATCCCTCACACCTTGGGTATAACTCTTGGTTGGCATTTTTTAATAATTTTTCATATTCTTGGAATTCTCCCCTGTCCATTGTTGTAGAAACGTCATCTTTCACTTCCTAATTGGTATTTGTTGACGCAAATGGAAAATCATCATTTAAGATTTCCATGACTTGTTCATTAGGATCCATATTAGGATCAACATTGCCCACTCTTGTCACATAATATTATAGGTCTCTACCATTCCATTCCTTACTAAATGAAATCGAATATTTTCAATAGTTTCCCTTAACGTGTTGTTACGCTTCCTACAAGGACACTAGATTCTAGTTGCACCCGGGTTGTGTGTGCGTGCAAAGTCAATAAAATCCTCGATTCCGTTCAAGTATTCGTTGACGCCTAGTCGGGTTATGCATCCACATTGTATCCATCATTCTTTGAACCACAATAACAGTACAACAATCACAACAACTTCTACATGATCTTGTCACCTTCTGTCTCCGGTAAGGGCCCTATCTCATTCAGGAATGCAAAATTATGTCACGTAATTTATGGCTACTTCGAATTAGATTTCGACGTGGAGAAATTTCATCAACATCTCGAAACAGTTCTTAAAGTGCACGACATAGATATGAAATATCTATGTGCCACCCGAAGAATGTACAAAGATGACACCGAAATCCCCACGACCCAAAATCTAATCCTTTAACTGTAAACTACGCGATATAACTTTGCATTCCCAAACTATCCAAATAATGGGACAATTCACAAATCAATTGGACCTTAGTTATACTTTCACATCCATGCGCGACATCCAACTAATCCTCAAATAGAAAACTAAGTTTTACTAAAAAAAACAAGTACAAAGTTAAGTACAATTAACTGTGTACATCACAACACATATTTCTACGTCACGTACAAATTTGTACATATACAATTCAACATTATAAATAATTATAACATAATTTGTTTTGTAATAAATATAATTTAACAACTTAATATAAACATAACACCATAATTTCAATATAATTTAACTAATTCATATTTTTTTTAAATAAAATGAAGAAAATACCTTCTAAATCGTTATCCACCGAGCGCTAGTCACACACAATATCCCTATACACAACGAATTTTACAATTTTAGTATGAATTGACATTGATAATTTTAAATGAAAATAACAAAAAACCCTTACCAAACACAACGAAATAGCTTGATCAGCCTAGAGATTTAGATGGACGAAGTTTTAGAGGAAGAAATTGAGAGAAATTGGGACTGACGGATCTTGAATTGAAGAAAAACGAAGGGAAATAATTGCAAAGGAGAAATATGCAGAAAACTGCAGTTTTCTACCTCTGCAACTAAAGTCACGTTATAAAGATTACTTTTGGAAGAATCACTTTGCGCTACGAACATAGAATTCGTCTCGCAAGTTTTTTTTGCCCGACAAAATATGATTTCATCGCGCAAGTGTCATTTTTTTTTGTTGCAAAATTCTCTTTTTCGTTTTCTTTATAATTTAATAATGTAATCTATTTGCGCGACGAACACTATATTTGTGGCACAAGTTGCATTATTTTAGTTAATTTTATTTTATTTTTCCCGTTTTCTTTCTTACTAATGTAATTTTTTAATCCAATTAAAATTATCAAACCAAATTATATATTACCAAAATATTTATTAAAACTTATTTATTAACTAAAATATATATTATAACTAATGTAAACTTTAAGCCTTCCATGCATGTAACATAAATTTAAAAAATAAAGTCCAACATAACGTTCAAATAAATCTTATTTCATAAATAAATAAAAAATCAAATTAGGTTCACTCTTCCTCTGGGTCATCAGCAGGGGCCTCGGCAGCGAAATTGCTTCTTGAAAAGGTCGTCGACATATTTCCACTGCTTCTCATCGGTTTCATCAACATCCCAAACAACATGTAATGGCAATACAATTCAATTAAATATCGCAAAAATATTATTTTTAAACAAAAACAATTACACATTCTTTAGTATAAACTTACCGATAACTCCTGAACCATGGAGTTCTTCAAGTCCATATGCATCATTTTCTAAGAGTTAAACTCGATAGAACACATCTCCCGCACCAATCCCCCTACATGCTTCAGCCAAACTTTTGTCATCAAACGAGGGCAAACGCTTACTTCGGTTAATGACACCACAACTTTCTTCATTTTTTCCTACCACAAAAATTTAAAATGTAATAGCCTATTAAAACAATAATTTCAACCATATCAAATGTAAAACAATTAACTCAATAATATTTTTTTTTACCTTTCCCTTCACGAGAGCCTTCTCCCTCCCAACCCTTCGTTGAATTTGAAACTGAATCGGCCATAGTTTGATATAAAACCTTCGCAAAATAGGGTTATGAAACTGTGTTTATATAAAACTCGACACACTTTGCGCGACGAACCCTTAGTCGCGCAAAGTTATTATAACTGCGTGCTTTAATGGGAGCATTTAATGCGTGATTGACCAGTCTGACCGTGTTCAGAACACTTTGCGTGATGAACAATAATAGTCAACGCGCTAAGTCCTCTTGTGCGACAAAACTCTTCGTCGCGCAAAGGTTTTTTTTTATATTTATTCCGATGTTTGCATGACGTAAGTATGTTTCCGTCGCACAAAATAATTAAAACCTTAAATAATTACAAACAAATATTCAGTTATAGTATTTATTCTACAAATAATTAAAACCTTAAATAAATTGAATTAATCCATTCAATTATTTAAAAAACCAAACAAGAATTAAAGCCTAATTAAATCCAAATACATAACCTATAAAAAAACCTAAATTTAAATATTGCCCTCATAAACTTAAATTTAAAACTCTTGTTTTGATGGTCCTCCCTTCCGCTCCACGTCATAACACCACCACTTGTAACCTGCCTTCAACGCCTCCTCCATCAACTTCATCAACTCTTCGTTCATATCATCATCAATAGTATACTTACACTGTTACACATATATGCATATAATTAATTCCAACATATAACAAAAAAATTCACAAAATTATTTATTTATTTATCCATCAACAGTATACTTACTAATAATTGATCCATCATTGCCTTCTTCACATTATCGGGCACATATTTCCAAGAACACCACTCAGCAGTAGGACAATTATTCTGCATGGCTACACCAATCACATGCGCGAACTCCACATGTTGCCTCATATCAAATGAGTTGGTGGGCACGCTCTGATCCCAGTTGTTATCCTCCATTCCAACATAAACAGAATTGTGAAGAATAATGAGAGCTGAAGTGTATATTTATAGGAAGGTTAGGACCTTTGCGCGACGAAGGCTTTGCCGTGCAAACATCTGCACTAAATGCAATATTGATTCCTTTGATTCACATGCACTGAATGGCTTGAGGAAAAACTGACAGTAACTTGCGCGACGAAGCCTTCGTTGCGCAAAGCTTCCCCCTTCATCGTGCATGTTTTTCGCGTCAAAAAAATTACCCACATTTTTTTCTTACTGACTTTGCGCGACGAATATACTGTTTTCGTCATGCAAAGTTTTTCATTGCGCAAAGTTAAATTTTCTTGCACAACGAAGTTCCTGTTTGTTGCGCAAAACCCTCTTGCGCGATGATTTTTTCTTTGTCGCGCAAATAGTTTTTCCTACTAGTGTAATAACTCTCACTTAGTGGAGGAATGCCCACTAGACCTTGTAATAAACGGAGGCTAGAGATTGTCTTTCAAGATTTCAGTGACAGTAAATAATTTAAATTTTATTTTGTGTAAAAAACAAACCAGCTAACTTTTAATAACGATCTGTGTGTGGCAATGAAATTTCCAATTGATTAAGAAACTGCAGTACATCAATTTACTAAACTCAATAAATATTTGAGCTTCTCATACAATGCCACCCTCTTATTTGCTTGGAAGGGGAGTCATTCCCATACTTTTTTCTTTTCAATCTTTTTGGTTTTGGTCGCACTAGTCTTTTTGTTTCTGGCAATCCAACTCTTGGTATGTAAAATTCCATAAAAAATTGCAATCTTTTCTAAAATGATAACCATAAATTCCCACGAAGTAATAGATGAACCATAACAGAAAACAGAAGAAACAAAACTTTTATGCGGCTATTAATTCCTTCTGCGTAGTATAGTCCATGAGATTGTAGTCTAGTTATAAAAACATAGTATGTGTCTATATGTAATAACTAGATGTTCTTCTTTTCATTTTTTTCTTTTTTTTTTTTTTTTAAAATTTGAAGTAGGAGAGGAGTAGGCCAGATTAGCTAATAGTTGATGAAGGGTGCAAAGCACCCACCCTCCCCGGAGAGCGGGGACCAAGACTTCCCGTAGCCCCCAAACCCACCCCTCTCTCTTCAGGTGATGACTGGATATTTTATTTTTTAAATACATGTTCTTTTGTCACTGTCGCATAGTAAGAACAACCCTACAAAAGTTGTTCTCCTTTATCCATGAATAAATGCGCGTAAATGAAATTCAATGGGTGATTGTAACAATAACTACTACGGAAAGGAGAAAATTCCAATTCGGACATGTAATTATCAATCAGATTCACATAACCATATATTATTTGTGTTCGAGGATTCTAACTATTGAAGAAACTAACGTGTGCTTAGCTCAAGAGAGAGAAACGATGTCTTTAGGTCACTCATCTCAGTTTGCACTCTAGCAACTTTCTTGTGGGAATCAAAACATCTCGTCTCCCACAAGAAAATAGGGAAAGTGGAAACATATATAGATAGAGAATGTAAGAAATGTTGGAAATTATATATTGTAATATAAATGGGAATTGTTATTGCCACTCTAAAATTCTCATTCTACACTCCAAACTTTCTATATTTAGAAAGAAAAATACACTTGTGAGGAGTGTAGAATGAGTTTTGTAGAGTGCCAATAACACTTCCCTATAAAATATTGTAATACATAATTTTAATAATTGAATGAAAAATAGTGTTAACCATATTTCTTAGAAAGGTTATGTTATTTAGGTGCATTCCCTTGTCAAATGATGTATACTTATAAATGAAAAGTTACATCTCTTTAATAAGAAGTACTTGGGTGCTATATAAACTCATGAAGCCATCATCATTAATATACAAAATTAGAGTTAATTTTTACTCTTGAGAAATAGGGTTTCCCCACTCTATTTCTTTCATTATTCGTTTGTCAAATTTCGAGTCATGTCTTAGTACGGAATATATAAAGTTCGCCAGAGTCCGAATATTGAAGTGATTTGACTTCGGTTTATAGATTGTTGAATCTTGGGACACGGACGCCTACCACACTACAAGCACAAGAGTAGGGGCGAAATTCTGTCTTTAGGACGTTGCATTTATGCAAGCCTCAATCTCCAAGTTTGTCAGTTTTTCTAACTTTCTCTCTAGTTGTTTATATTAATCTCATATCTAATTGATGTTGTTCTTTATGATTATTATCATTGGAATTATATTGTTATTTGTCATATTAAGAAAAATGGAATCATAATTTGTTAATTGAATGTGCCAATCAAGATGTCATGTGTAATTGTTTAAGGTATGACAAGTTAGATGCCTACTTACAAATACCTTAAATATGGGGGAAGTCTACTTCCTCATATTAGCAAATTATTGTGTAAGTCCTAACATTTGTTTCGAGGACTTAACATTGGAAAACAACTACTCTCATATGAATTAAAATTTCAAAAGATGGGTTGTGCACACTATTAAAGATAATCAACCTAGTAGTGGATTCAATTAATAAAGGTTAGACTAGAGAGTAAGTTGATCATCGAGGAGAATGAGGCTAAAGCCAACATAACTAATGAATTAGCCAGACGGTGCTAAATTTTCTAAAGCTCTCATGAATTCGGGATTTGTTCAGGATCAAAATGAAGACAACCGTATGAACCGTAATATATTAGGATTAGTGATGTATGTTGCTTATAGTCTCAGTTTACTGTTGCGGTGAACAGTTCAAGATCTTCCGCATCCATTACATCACCAAGTAAACCCGATAAGTATTCATTAGGGTAGGTTCAAGTCCAAAAGGCACCTCTCACGATGTATCTCTTTGTCTGCCTGTACTCTCAAATTCTTTCTAATTTTTCTTTCATGTGGGGGATTGTTGGAAATTATATATTATAATATAAAATATTGTAATACATAATTTTAATAATTGAATGAAAAATAGTGTTAACCATATTTCTTAGAAATGTTATGTTATTTATGTGCATTCCATTGTCAAATGATGTATACTTATAGATGAAAAGTTACATCTCTTGAAGAAGAAGTACTTGGGTGCTATATAAACTCATGAAACCATCGTCATTAATATACAAAATTAGAGTTAATTTTTACTCTTGAGAAATAGGGTTTCCCCACTCTATTTCTCTCATTATTCGTTTGTCAAATTCCGAGTTGTGTTTTGAGAGTACGGAATATATAAAGTTTGCCAGAGTCCGAATATTGAAGTGCTTCGACTTCGGATAATTATAGATTGTTGAATCCTGGAAGACAGACGCCTACCGAACTCCAAGCATAAGAGTAAGGGCGAAATTCTGTCTTTAGGACATTGCATTTATGCAAGCCTCAATCTCCAAGTTTGTCAGTTTTTCTAACTTTCTCTCTAGTTGTTTATATTAATCTCATATATAATTGATGTTGTGAATTTCTTTATGATTATTATCATAGGAATTATATTGTTATTTTTCATATTATCTAATATTACTCCAACTAGAAATAGTAAGGGAAAGCATGCGAGGAAAAGGTAAAAAAAGGAAATTTTCTGAGTCACATGTTTCCAAAAATAGGTGATAGTGGAAGTACTCAAAACCATCACTTTCCTATTCTCAGTAGGATAATGACAAATAGTTCCTAACATTACAAGAAAAACATCATTTCCAGACTAAATCATTTTGTCGGGCCAGAGTAACTTCTCGTCGCTTAAGATTTTACTCAATGGAATTTTGTCGCTCAAAAATCACCGCGTAAAGCAGGTCAGGCAAACTTTTGCCAGACGAATTTATAATTTTTGTTGGGCAAAATATGTTTGCCTAACGAAATTGTGTTGTCAACAAAAGCATGTTGACCACGTTTGCCCGACGACAGTAATATTTTGTCCGATGAAACTATTCGATTGGCAAACACTTTAAATTTAAAAAAATATTTTGCCCAACGAAAAGGTTTGTCTGGCAAAATTTGTTTTTTTTTTAAAATAAATTTTTTATTTAGTTAATTTAAAAAACAAATTGTGCAGCTGATTCTAATTTCTAGCCTCCTTTATTCTAGCTTGAGCATCTGCCTCGGCAACCCTGACCTTGTCCTCTGGTCTCACAACAGCTGATTCTAATATCACAACGCACTCTCAAGCTTTCGCAACCTCAGAGCGCCATATGTGTGCCTCTTGGAGAGTAGAATCTCTCGGCCTAGTCAATTGTTCTCTTTCTTTCCTCAAGGTTTGCAACCTTTTCTTTAGAATAGAACAAATAAAAAAGTTCTCTCAAGCAAACATCAGCTTCTCTTTTTCCACATTAAGAATATGTAGTAATGGAAGGGGAAAAGAAAACAGATCGATCCTGTTTGGATCAAAACTTGAACTTTGGGCTCAAGAAAGGAGCTGGCCCGAAAGGAGGCCCAAAGGGAAGATAGCCGAAGCCCAGTCGAAGCCCAGAAGGCAGAAAGGGCCTTTTCTGACTTGGTGCAGCTCATGAAGACCACTTGCTTACCTACCCAAAGGCCAAGTGGTATAGACTGATCAGCTACACAGCCCATAAAGTACTTTATGATGGCAGTACATGTAAAAAAGCCGATTAGTCATCACCCTCAAACCGCATTCGGGCAAGGCCGCTGCTACAGGAAGCCAAGCCAAGTTGTCTATATAAGAAGAAGGAGAAACCAGGAATAAGGACACTCAATCAAACAAACAAAAGCACAAACTCTGCTCAAAGCCAGATTTGCCTTCAAAACAAAGCTGTAGCCAGCCTTCATCCCTTTCGGGACAACCCTCTCTTCAACCCTTGTAATAGCTCTGCTACCTTGTTCAACCTTGCTGTAGTATCGATTCATCTTTTGTAATCTCTCTCCCTCTATCCCTCTAAGCTTTCAGACCTTTGACAAAACTACAAAGATAGGAACCTGCAAGACGAGCAACCTTACCCGATAAAGTTTAACCTTGCCCGACCTTCTTTGCTTTGTTTTTGTCTTTTCAATATGTTGTATACTTCCAGTTATATGCAAGTTATTTCTAGCAATATGACTATTAAAAGGCTTTCTCAGTACTTGAATCCGATTTGAATATATCGTCAGTGTTCAAACCAGATCCAAGTCCTAAGCCCTCGGGCATGTAAATCTGATCAGTTAAAAGTTCTTGGCCTCAAGGCATAAAAAAGAACCTTATGTGGACTTAACCCATCCACGACGGTGCTTGATAAACGAGAAGTCCGAAGTTACTTGGGGCGCAAGTAATCAACCTACCCTCTAGTTTTCTTTCTATTATATCATGATTACCATAGAACGCCTGAACGTGGAATGGATTATAATGGAAAGCCTCAAGGCCTACACCTAAGGCCCCACAAAGGCATCTATTTGGATTCATTCCGTTCTGCGATCTAAAGAGTCGAAGTATATGAATGAACTCTGATGGGAAGCCTCAAGGCCTACACCTAAGGCCCCACGAAGGCACCTATTTGGGTTCATTCTACTTCTTGGACTCGGGTAATCAGAAGTATAATAGTTAGAAAACTCCGGCAATCACGAGAACGAATATGATGTGTTCGAGCACCGGTTTAGTTATTGATGGGAAGCCTCAAGGCCTACACCTAAGGCCCCACAAAGGCACCTGTTATAACTAACACAGTTTCTTGGATACATACATACATGCAATTAAAACGCGACATCTATTTTACATCTGCCATGCTAAGATGGCAGTGGCACGCCTGAGCACCTAAATGTTAACCTTGATGGGAAGCCTCAAGGCCTACACCTAAGGCCCCACAAAGGCGCATCTCAAAGTTAACGCTGTCCTTCTCTTTCAGCCTTGCCCGACGAGCCTTGCCCGACGAGCCTTGCCCGAAGAGTCTTGCCCGACGAGACTTGCCTAGCGAGACTTGCCCGACAACGCCCGATAGTGAAGCAGAAGCCCGACAGCAGCCCTCAACCGGCGCCAACCTTCAGGGGAGTTGTGTGCTCGTCGGCCAGGAAACATCCCCGACGGAAATTCCTGACGCGAACATAGTTTTGGCAGGCCCGGTGGGATACCTTCTGATCAGAAGATATATGTCAAAATGCCAGAAGGTTTACAAACCACGTGACTACAAATGTTGCAAAGGTTGGAGAAAGCTTCCACAGGCTTCAGAAAAGAAACAGACCTGGTTCCTCCCGAGGGAAAGAGACTTAAAACCAGCCCGCCTGAAGAGTTGGTGGTAGACAAACCTGCAGTTCCCTTTTCAGAAGTCCTTGTAAATATGATCAATATGACATGGGCTGAGAAGGGAAAAGAAAGAATTACAAGGGAACCAGAAGAGAAGAGATTGGCTGAAAAACCTACAGGAGGGGTGATTAAAACACCCGAATATCCAAAAGCAGCCATAATCAAGGGGATGGTTATGTGCAGTAAGTGCCAATGCGAGTGTGAGCTCGAAATTCCCCCGGCTGGAGTCCTCATTGACCGTGAACTAATCAGGAGAAAGGAAGAAGACGTCAGAAGAGAAGCCCGCGAAAAGAGTAAGCAGGCAACAAAAAAGGACACTTCTCGAAGCGTTTTTCAACGACTAGGAGGTGATTCCCAACCCAAAGCTTTGTCAGAAGTATTTCGAAACCATGAAGTTTCTGAAGAAGCAGAAGATATAGAGGCCAAAATACAAAGGGGTACATATCATCCTCAATACGGCCAGATGGGGGGGGGAAATCAAGAGGATTGATGGCATGACCAATCCTGTTAGAAAAGAGCATCCTGCCCACCTCGGGTGAAAATGGTACGTAGTCGGGAAGAACGGACAGCCTACCAAACCAATGGGGGCCTCTATGGTCAGGAGGGTTCAAAGACAGCACAAAGCCTACATGAATGCCCTGAAGACCTCCACAACATCCGAATCCTCCAAAAATCACAAGTTGGAAAAAACAGCATCTGGGGGAAGTAGTCAGCTTCGTTGGAGAAGTAAGAAAGAGGTGGAAAAGGCCAACAGCAAAACAGAAGGCGATGAGGATCACGTGCCACAGAGCCAACATCCTGGGAAGTACAGGATCTTAAGGAGAGCTCAAGAAGATCTAATCATGGTACCAACCCCTAGATGGAAGCCAGAGCCTATTTGCTTTGGAACTATTTCATCTGAAAATAGACTTCCTTCTCTGCCATTGGTAGATCCTTTTGGTGAAGTTCCAAAACAAACACTGTATGCGGACTTGAACCAACAGCAACAGGAGGGGGCACCAAAACCATTACTTCCAGTTGATGCGATGGCCTGGTTGGATAAATTTATGGACCAGATTGGGGGCAATAAAGAAGATCCGCCCGAGCCTAGTAATTTCCATATCAACATGACATATGTGTTGTCCGCCACGTTTGGTGCCAGACCTGATCAACCCGCTACTATGGAGGGTGATTACTTGACAACTGAGCCAATGATGGCACATGTCAATGTAGAGGTAGTCGAAGAAGAAAGCTCGGGCAAGGCTGAATCTTCAGAAGCATCCAAAGGCGGTCCTCTAAGGATTTACACAGATGAGATGGTGTTTAGCCGCCCGAACTGCTCGTTGGCCAATCATCTGAAACCCATATACGTTACAGCTCACCTAGAAGGTGTGCCCTTCAAAAGAATTCTAATTGATGGAAGAGCAGCTATTAACATGTTACCAGCCAAGCAGATGAAGAAAATGGGAAGAGGCACGGAAGATCTTATTCCCACAGACCTCACAGTCTCTAGCTTCTCAGACGCTATCACTAAGACTCATGGGATATTGCCTCTAGAAGTGGATCTGGGATCTAAAAAGATAATGCTGGCATTCTTTGTGGTGGACTGCACTTCCACTTATGGGGCCTTACTCGGAAGAGATTGGATCCACCAAGGCTTGGCCATACCCTCTACTCTTCATCAACAAGTGGCTGTTTATCATGAAGCAGGCATAGAAGGACCAGGCTTTTGGGAGATGGTAGAGGCCGAATCAAGGCCATTTCTTCCCACAGCCAATGTTGCGGAAGCAAGTTTCTACGACCCCAATGTAGGAATTTTGAAGTGTTCAGGAGCTGACGAGAACGGCCGCCCTACCAAGGTGACGGCCCAAAAGCTTTTGGAACAAGGAATGCTCCTTACTAGAGAAGAGTGGGATAGACCTTGTATCCTCCCAAATCCCCTACACCATCAATGACTGAACAAAACAAGAGAGATCAGGTAATGGCAGTCAAATCCCTGATTAAAAGACTGTTGGTGTATGGGAAGGGAAGAAGGCAAGAAGGGAGCTCTTGGACAGGGAAGAACAGGAATGGCAGGTGGGAACTTCAACCAGCCAGCATGAAAGCAAGGAGGAATCTTGCAGAGAAGAACTGGATAGGGCCATTCAAATGGCCGAGTGCATATGTGATCTAGACGGGCCAGACGACTTGCCCGAGAGCCCGGAGCTGGTCGAATTTTTGTGTACAGAACCAGATAAGCCACCACCAGAAGTCCAGGATCCTCTGGAAGTTATTAATTTAGGAACAGAGGAGGATCCAAGACCAATACAGATCAGTGGTTTAATGGGGGTTGATGATCGGGCAAGGATTGTTTGTCTGCTGCAAGAATTCAAAGACTGTTTTGCTTGGCACTATACCGAGATGCCAGGGTTAGATCCAACCTTGGTGGAACATAGAATGCCCATCAAGCACCACGGAGGATGTCAAAGGAGATAGAAGAAAAGGTCAAAGAAGAGATTGAAAGGCTAGTGAAAGCTGGCTTTATCAGACCAGCCAAATATGTGGAGTGGTTGGCCAACATCGTACCCGTTTTAAAAGCTGTAACAAAAGCGGTACGATGTTGTGTGGATTATAGAAATATTAATGGCGCTACACCAAAGGATGAGTATCCCATGCCCATGGCCGATTTATCCATAGATGCAATAGCAAAACATAAAGTCCTATCTTTTATGGATGGGAATGCCGGGTATAATCAGATAAAGATGGCTCCAGAAGATATACATAAAACAGGTTTTAGGTGTCCCGGTCATGTGGGGGCATATGAATATCTGGTCATGCCATTCGGGCTCAAGAACGCTGGTGCAACTTACCAGAGGGCAATGAATGCCATCTTTCATGATCTAATTGGCCAGAGCATGGAGGTATACATCGATGACATAGTGGTAAAGTCCAAGACAGAAGAACATCATCTGGAAGATCTCAGACAGACATTAGCAAGGATGAGGATCCACAAATTGAAGATGAATCCAAAGAAGTGTGTGTTTGGAGTAAGAGCGGGCAACTTCTTGGGATTCCTGGTGCATCAAAGAGGGGTAGAAGTGGATAAGAACAAATCTCGGGCAATAATGGAGTCACCTTCACCTACCAACAAGGTGCAACTCCAGAGGTTACTAGGCAAAATTAACTTTTTGAGGAGATTCATTGCTAATTTAGCAGGCAAGATCCAGCCGCTGACTCCTTTACTAAGGTTGAAAGATAAAGAGAAGTTTGAATGGGGACCACCGCACCAACAGGCCTTTGACAGCATCAAGGCCTATTTAACTTCTCCACCAGTGTTGGTGCCACCTCAAAGGGGAAAACCCTTGAAGTTGTATATTTCTGCCTCTGAAAAGTCAATCGGGAGCTTGCTAGCCCAAAATAATGAAGGCGGGAAGGAGCAGGCAGTGTACTACCTCAATAGAATTCTGACTGAGGTAGAAACAAGATATTCCCCGGTAGAGAGATTATGCTTGGCTTTATATTTCACTGCCAGTAAATTAAGGCATTACATGTTACCTTGTCACGTGCACATCATCGCCAAGGCAGATGTGATAAAGTACATGTTGTCAAAGCCAATGCTCACAGGAAGGATTGGGAAATGGATTCTAGCTTTATTGGAATTCAGTTTTCAGTACGTACCCCAAATGGCAGTCAAAGGTCAAGCAATTGCCGACTTCCTGACCGAGCATCAAGAACCTTCAAATGAGGTGATCAATATCCCGGGAAGCTTAGAGGTTACTAGCATTTGGATCCCGCCAAGAAAAGATATTTCGGGCAAAGAAGATTGGGTCTAGCAAGAGATAAGAAGAGTAGCTGGTCTCTGGATCACTCATTGGAAGTTGTATTTCGATGGATCCTACACTCAGAAGGCTTCAGGAGCGGGAATTGTAATTGTAAACCCTCAGGGAGTTTATCATTATTATTCATTTCTCTTGGACTACCAAGGGAATACTAATAATCGGGCAAAGTATGAGGCCTTAATTATTGGTCTGGAAATCTTGATGGATCTGGGGGCAGTAGAGGTAGAGGTCTTTGGGGATTCAGAGTTGGTAATAAACCAGTTAAATGGAGTTCAAGTGCAGACATATTACCATGGCGGGGTATTACTTGGCAGCTACGCAATTATTGAATTTCTGGGATTCTGAGATATCGGTCAATCATGTTCCTAGGAAATCCAATTTAGCGGCCAACGAGATAGCACAACTAGCCTCAGGAGTGCCAATACAGGAGAGGAAATATGGGGTGGATGTCGAGATCCAAAGAAGAAACCTCCCTTCCATCTTAGAAAGGGGATTCAGTCTAGATATAATGGTGCTAGAGGCTGAGATAGAAGATTGGAGGTCACCTATTATTCATCATTTGAAGGATCCTTCCTCGCCTACAAGCAAGAAGGATAGACAGCAAGCAACCAAGTATGTCTTATGGGCGGAGAACTTGCTAAGGAAAACTCCAGATGGGTTACTGTTGAAATGTTTGGGCCAAGAAGAATCCATGAGGGTAATGGCCGAAGTACATGAATGAGTATATGGAGCACATCAGGTTGGAACAAAGATGAGATGGTTGCTTAGGAGGTATGGTTATTTCTGGCCCAACATGGAAAAAGATTGTAAGTCTTATGCCCGAGGATGTGAAGAATGTCAGAGGCACGGACCTCTCCAGCATGTGCCCTCAGTGCCTTTAAATCCAGTGGTCAAGCCTTGGCCCTTCAGATGATGGGTAATGGACTTCATCGAGCAAATCTATCCAGCTTCTAGCAAAGGGCATACCTTCATAATTGTTGCAACGGATTACTTTACCAAGTGGGTGGAAGCATCAGCAGTAAAATCCATAACGTCAGCCACAGTCAAGAATTTTATCGAGACCAAGATCCTGCACAGATATGGGGTGCCCGAAACTATTGTGACAGATCGTGGACCATCTTTTATTTCAAAAGAAGTTGAGGAGTTTGCAAGTAAGTACAAAATAAAGATGATCCAGTCCAGTCCATACTATCCGCAATCAAATGGCCAGGCAGAAGCCAGCAACAAGATCCTGATCAACATTATCAAGAGAATGGTGATTGATAGCCCAGAAAAATGGCATGAAAATCTGAGGAACACTTTGTGGGCATACAGAACTTCTAAGAGAGCAGAAACATGGACAACTCCTTATGCTTTAACTTTCGGGCAAGATGCAGTGCTCCCCGTGAAAATCAATGTGAGTTCTTTAAGAATTCAAAATCAATTTGGATTGCATAGTGAAGAGCATGTCGAAGCTATGTGTCAAGGAATTGAAGACTTGGATGCCGCCCGAATTGAAGCTTTGAACCAGATTCAAGAAAGGAAGCGAGCCGTTGCCCGAGCTTATAACAAAAAGGTGAAGATGAAATCCTTCAAGGAGGGAGACTTAGTATGGAAGACAGTCTTCCCTCTAGGAGCTCAGCTCAAGGGCTTTGGGAAATGGAGCCCGACATGGGAATGTCCTTTCATTATTAGTCGTGTTTTGGATAGAGGGGGATACTACTTGGCGGACCTTGAAGGAAACAGGCATAGACATCCCATTAATGTTAGATTCTTAAAGAAATATTGTCCTACGTTGTGGGATGTCAGAGACTGTTATATCGAAGAAGATGCAAGGTAAAGCAAGCTTCGGGATATCAATGTGCAGTGTGTATTTATCAATCATTCAAGAAGATGGAAAGACAAGAGTTGCTGAGATAAGATATATTTCATTTCGACAAATTGATAAGATTTACAAATAGATCTAAAGTCAACGCATTACAGTCAAATCTCTTTCTAGGTGTTATGGGATCTTCAACTGATTTTCCGATGTCTTCATGGATGGAACCCGATTAGATGATCGAGTTGTGCGGCCAACATGGGCCTGGTAGAGGATCCTCAGACAGGACCATCACCATAGGTGATGATCAAGCCCAATTTATCAACGCAACAAGCGGGAAGACGAGCCTGCGAGAGGAAACCGTCTGACCAAGGGTGTTGGAGATAGTGAGGTGTTCGACCAAGGGTGTTGGAGACAGCAGTCTTTTGAGGAAAGCCCTTTTTCTCACGAAAAGGGAGTGTTAGGAAATCCCACTCAAAGCCTAAGGAACCCATTGCTCGGTTTTTGAAAGCTCGAAGATGATGGAAGAAAAGGCTGAAGAAAATTTGATGGCTTGACAGAAGAGATTTCGAGCCAGAATTTATAGAGCCCCAGGGGATAGTTCAAAGGTCGTGAGAAGAGCAAGGGGCACGGGTTGCCTTCATCCTGTCTAGAAAACACGAAGTTCCAAAAAATTGAGATGCACGCATGTGGATATTCAATCAATGATGGCACCTGGGATTCCAACCTTAATATTGATTGAAGGGGGCACTGTTTAGATCAAAACTTGAACTTTGGGCTCAAGAAAGGAGATGGCCCGAAAGGAGGCCCAAAGGGAAGATAGCCGAAGCCCAGTCGAAGCCCAGAAGGCAGAAAGGGCCTTTTCTGACTTGGTGCAGCTCATGAAGACCACTTACTTACCTACCCAAAGGCCAAGTGGTATAGACTGATCAGCTACACAGCCTATAAAGTACTTTATGATGGCAGTACATGTAAAAAAGCCGATGAGTCATCACCCTCAAACCGCATTCGGGCAAGGCCGCTACTACAGGAAGCCAAGCCAAGTTGTCTATATAAGAAGAAGGAGAAACCAGGAATAAGGACACTCAATCAAACAAACAAAAGCACAAACTCTGCTCAAAGCCAGATTTGCCTTCAAAACAAAGCTGTAGCCAACCTTCATCCTTTTCGGGACAACCCTCTCTTCAACCCTTTGTAATAGCTCTGCTACCTTGTTCAACCTTGCTGTAGTATCGATTCATCTTTTGTAATCTCTCTCCCTCTATCCCTCTAAGCTTTCAGACCTTTGACAAAACTACAAGGATTGGAACCTGCAAGACGAGCAACCTTACCCGATAAGGTTTAACCTTGCCCGACCTTCTTTGCTTTATTTTTGTCTTTTCAATATGTTGTATACTTCCAATTATATGCAAGTTATTTCTAGCAATATGACTATTAAAAGGCTTTCTCAGTACTTTAATCCGATTTGAATATATCGTCAGTGTTCAAACCAGATCCAAGTCCTAAGCCCTCGGGCATGTAAATCTGATCAGTTAAAAGTCCTTGGCCTCAAGGCATAAAAAAGAACCTTATGTGGACTTAACCCATCCACGACGGTGCTTGATAAACGAGAAGTCCGAAGTTACTTGGGGCGCAAGTAATCAACCTACCCTCTAGTTTTCTTTCTATTATATCATGATTACCATAGAACGCCTGAACGGGGAATGGATTCTAATGGAAAGCCTCAAGGCCTACACCTAAGGCCCCACAAAGGCATCTATTTGGATTCATTCCGTTCTGCGATCTAAAGAGTCGAAGTATAAGAATGAACTCTGATTGGAAGCCTCAAGGCCTACACCTAAGGCCCCACGAAGGCACCTATTTGGGTTCATTCTACTTCTTGGACTCGGGTAATCAGAAGTATAATAGTTAGAAAACTCCGGCAATCACGAGAACGAATATGATGTGTTCGAGCACCGGTTTAGTTATTGATGGGAAGCCTCAAGGCCTACACCTAAGGCCCCACAAAGGCACCTGTTATAACTAACACAGTTTCTTGGATACATACATACATGCAATTAAAACGCGACATCTATTTTACATCTACCATGCTAAGATGGCAGTGGTACGCCTGAGCACCTAAATGTTAACCTTGATGGGAAGTCTCAAGGCCTACACCTAAGGCCCCACAAAGGCACCTCTCAAAGTTAACGTTGTCCTTCTCTTTCAGCCTTGCCCGACGAGCCTTGCCCGAAGAGTCTTGCCCGACGAGACTTGCCCGGCGAGACTTGCCCGACAACACCCGATAGTGAAGCAGAAGCCCGACAGCAGCCATCAACCGGCGCCAACCTCCAAGGGAGCTGTGTGCTCGTCGGCCAGGAAACATCCCCGACGGAAATTCCTGACGCGAACAGATCCCTTATTATTCACGTAAGAGATGAGAGTTGTGTATCTTGAGAGAGAGAGGAGAGTTGCAGCTCGAGGAGAAAAAGAAAGGGTCTCAGTACTTGTAAAATATCAGAACCTTGAGAGAGAGATGAGACTTATGTACCTTTGAATTTTTAAAACTTTGAGTTTATAGGAAAACTAATGAAAATGGTTTAAAAACTTTGAGTTTTAACGATAAAGACAAAATAAAGAGTAAAGTGAATAGTACCATGATTGACTTTTTAGTGTAAAAATGTGGTTTTTCGTTAAAGTGAACAGTACCGGGAACTTTTCGTTAAAGTTCCCGTTTAAAACCCTCAAAACCCTTTTGAACAGTGTTTTTAAGGAGAGTTCAAAATAAATGAAAATTCATAATAATTAGTGTACAAGTGTGAAAAATGTGAAAAGAATATACAAACGCTTGTGATTGCAACTCCACACTTGAACGGTGGTTACATCGTCGTTTTAAAACCCTCACAATGACAACTGTGAAAAATGGAAAAAAAAAATGACAAACGCTCATAATGACAAGCTCTACAACTTTTGTGAAGAGGTCAACTCCGATATTCGACATCATAATCCATAATCTATATTTATATTTAACTATCGATTGTCGTTTACGTTTATGTTCCATTTTTCTTATCAGATTTAGTTTTGTTTTCTTTAGATTTTCATTTTTGAAAACATGATCTTTTAGCAGATGCAGAAAGATGAATGGTTAGGATCGTTGATCTCATGTTCCATTATGTATGATTAACTGAAAAATGAGTTGATGTTATATAGTTTCTAAAAACTTTATGAACTCTGAGCAATAATTTCACTAACCACAAAAATCTAAACGTGATACCAATGATCTGAACCTTTCATCTTTCTGCATTCGCTAAAAGACCATGTTTTCGAAAAAGAAAATATGAAAAAACGAAATCTGGTGAGAAGAATGATGCATAAATATAAATGACAATCGACGGTTAAATGTAAATATAGGATTTATGGATTATTGTGTCAAATTTTGGAGTTGACCCTTGTACAAAAGTTGTAGAGATTGTCATTACGAGCGTTCGTATTTTTCTGTACATTTTTCACACTTGTACATTAATTATTATGAATTCTTAATAATTTTTCGCTCAAGCAAAAAACACTATTCATGGGGCTTTCGAGGATTTTAAAAATCTAAATGATGATGTAACCATCGTCCAAGAGTAGAGGATGCAACCACGAGCGTTTCTATATATAATTTTTTTTTTTAACAATTTTCACACTTGTACATTAATTATTATGAATTTTTATTTATTTTAAACTCCTCCTTAAAACATTGTTCATGAGGGTTTGAAGAGTTTTAATCTAAACGATGATATACCCATCATTAATAGGATGCAATCACAAGCATTTTTATTTTTATTTTTTTTCACATTTTTCATACGTAAATTAATTATTATGAATTTTTTAATGTGCTTTGGTCTTTTGTAGAAAAAAAAAATTCAAATTACATTAAACAATTCATAATAATTAACTTACAGGTGTGAAAAATATGAAACATATATACAAACACTTGTGATCGCATTCTTATGCTTTGACATGGTTACGTACATCGTCGTTTGAATTTTTAAAACCTTCAAAACCTTTGTGAACAGTTTGTGAGTTGAAAATGTGTAATAATTCATAATAATTAATTTACAAGTGCGAAAAATGTGAAAAAATTGTGTCAACGCTCGTGATCGCATCCTCTACACTTTGACTATGGTTTCATCTTCGTTTGAGTTTTAGGTGTTACGGTTTTGGGTTTTGGTTTGGGGTACGCAGTACTAATTTAATGAAAACGCACTACAACAAAAATGAACATTGTGCACAATAAATTATCTGTGCCCTTTGAGGCCAAAAAGCACCAACAATTGTGCTCATAGACCAATAGCAACAGTGCAGCTACTATATTTGTGTATGTGCCCTCTATGGGCGTCACCATTGCTCAGAGGGCACAATACTGAGTTATGTGCTCATGATGTTAGCACAAATAAAGGGTGTTTTGTGCCTACGTTCTGACAAAGTTGTCAGACTACCATTTCCAGCCATGTTGGCACTTAAAATGTAATTGTGCCTGCACGAATTAAATATTAAAAAAAAAATCATAATTTGAAAAATTGAAACTGAAATTGAGGTTTTTTTTTCTTCATAAAATGTAGAAAGCCTACAATACATTCTCAATCTCACAAACATATATTGTAATGTTACATATTTAATCTCTAATGCAAAAAGAACTTGAAAGCAGACATTTTTGGACAGATGCATCTTCCCCAGCAAGCCTTGCACCTCATCGAATCTCTGCTGCTCCATAAACGAATTAATGAAGATGATCATCAAGAGAATATCTTCCATTTCTGTTTAAGTATTCCTTCAAATAGCTTTTCCCTATCCTCCTACACAACAACTTTAGTAAACTCAATAATTTAATGATTATAGTAATGTAAAACAAGATAATTTTAATACATAAGAATAGAACCTCCAACAATATGCAATTGAAATATAAGTTTTTCCACTATAAGAACATCACCGTACTTTGAAATTATGGACATCAGTAAGTTGATAAGCAAGACAAAAGTTGATACTTACAACAATAAAAGTTGATAATTATCCTAAATAATGTCATTTTGGCCTACAAGAGATCGCAGACCAAGTCACATTTTCACCAAGGATGGGAAGTTCATGAGTTGGAGGGCAAACATATTTCATAGTGGTAAGAGAAAGTAAACTTCAGAAAGAAAAAGAAATGTGCAAGGTTTTGAGAGGATAGATGTACATATGTCTCACCTGGCTTGCAACAAGGAGAACTGCATTGGCATTTTCTTTCTTGTAATTTATCTAAATGTGTTTTTGTCACCATTGCAACCCGATCAATGTATGGCTCGGTATATTTCTTAGCTTCCTGCCATAACACATAAATGCCATAAGAAAGAATTCCATCTACCAAATCCATATATTTAAAAAAGTTCTCTTGAGGGGCTCACTTTAATGTAAGGATCTGCCATATTTTGTGCCTTGAAAACAATTGGTCATATAGAACTGTTTGATGAACGATATACATCAACAATTTTTGTAGTGACTAATCAAATATTTGGTTCAAGATAGGCTTTAAATTCCAAAGATTGTTTCTTCAACCTTGGGATCCAGTTCTTCAAATTAAAAGAGGAAGAATTAGAAAGGTTGCCAACTTGGTTCAATATCTCAAATAGAAAAGTTGACTGTACACTAATTGTTCAGAAAAGAGGAAGATGTCAAACACCAAAGCTGAGTCTAATGACTTCAGAATTTATTAGTAAGATAGGCTCTTGCTGCTTTATGCTCCTCTTCAGAACTCGAGTTTTGAAACTTAAATTTTGCCACTTAATCCCATAAAACGCAACTCGTGTCTCACTTTGTATTTTGTATTATATGAAGAAGAGTTGGGGATAACATACTGTTCTGATTCTTTCAACGATGATCCCAGCCCAACCCTCACCACGAGCTTTCATTTTTAAGGCCTGAGGACAAACAATAAATGAATACTTGGCTATTCCAGTTTATTCACCTGGCAAGTGAACATCTTTATTGGAGAAGTTTAACGAATAAAGTTTGGAATATCAGACACACATTTTCAATTCCCAGATTGAAGGCTGGTCTTCCAAGCTCATTCCAGTAAGTCACAATGTACGTCTGCACATAAATACTTTGTCATGAAATTAGACTGACATTGTTATCTAACTAATCTGCGTGGATTTACCTGAAAATAGTCTACATGAACTCCAAATGTATGTGGAAGCCATCCTCAATGGACCTGATCATGGGTCACAGCAAGATTTAACTATTGGCAGTATGGTGAACTTAATTTTAAAGTACTTGTAAATGGTAACAAGAACATGATACGCTTCACTGTTATTCAAGCTTAAAAGTTTGCATATGATTAATAAGAGACGAGGCCATAACAGAATCCACCTTTAGGCAATTGATAAATTTACTAATTGACTAGTCTCACTAAAAGAGGCAAAGACACAAGAATTAAACCTAAAGTGATAACAACAACGTTGCCAACAACAGCAGGCATTAGAAAATTATAGCATTACCATTTCCTTACCTCAGTCAAATCTTCAAATATCGAAGAAATCCCAAACTTCTCCTTCACCATTTCTTCCTGAGATATCAAAAAAATTAATACCATATAGCAATTGATAGTTTTAGGTAGCAAATAAACGGACAAGAAACCTCTGCAACTTGAAGATCATGTTCAGTTTTCCGAATTCCAGTCTTTTGTTCATCATTTACTTTTCGAAGCTGAAAAAGAATAGAAAGAGAGATTAAATTGGCCAATTAAATTACACTAAAGTCTGCTTTTACAAAGAAATTTTGCACCCATGGAAAATTAAACTTGATTACAGATTGTCTAGTTGTATACACCATGTAGGACCTTGATCGCAGAACTCCATAATGAAGGGATATCTGATCTACAACTCCACAGATATTTAAAAGCTTTCAGAACTAATCAAAACAATTCAAAATAACATCAAATCCTAAGAGAAAACAGCTTCTCTTAAAAACACGCGATTACTAAAAGAAATAATATTGTATATCCATGGCACCTGAACAACCAACACACGTTTACAAGTATACAATCGTACTTTAAAAATGAAAGGAGATAAAGATGAAAGCACTAATCATCCTCTTCCTCTTCTCTTACCTCTCCTTCTTATTGGAAATGTGCCCTAAAACCAATCATATGATGATACTTTACGGACATTTCACATGTTAAACTAATCTAGTTTAATATCAAGGGCATAGATTATTGTTTTAAGCCGTCTCATATAAATGTTATATGCTTAAACGATGAGTCCAAGGAATATGTAATTAGGAGAATGTAATTTAAACAAGTTAGATTAATGAGACCATTCTCTTTCGTATACATATCCTAAACGTTCCTGATCATAGGATTGCCAATTGGGCATTGACAATCTGTTAAGATCAGTACATGCTATGTCTTCTCTTAGGGAGAGTGACTAGTCTCGAGTCATTGGTGTGATTGACACCAAGACAAGCATGTAGGTGCTCAATAACGAATGAGTCCACTGAACACGATCAACGAGGAGTTCTCATACTCATGTCACATGAGAACTCATGGTTGGGATAATGCAAAGTAGTCATTTGACCTGAGGCATCATAGTTATCTTGTGGTTAGGTCCTTGATCTTTGACTATGTCAAAGTCACCCCGTCCGAGGGTGTCCACGACATAGTTGGGGTTAAGCCACTTAGCCATGGAGGCAAGTGAATGCGCAACAAGGGATCTCTAACCTTCAAACCGTTTGAGGGAGAATACTCTATGATATGATTAAGAATCTCTGGCCAGAGTATGAATGAGATTTAGGAAGTCGTTCCAAATCACATTCAAGATAATCATATAAGTAAATGAATCACATTGGATAGTAGACATGAATAAACTATCAAACCAAACAATGTGGTCAAGAGTATTGTATTAGAGAAAGACCGTATTGCTTTGTAATCCTAAACTGAATAGGTTCTCCACCTCTTCTGATTAGCTTGGGTAACCATGATATGCTGCTAAGTGTCACTCATGGTTTGTGGAAGCCCTAAACGTGTATAAAAACTAAAGGGAGAATTGAAAGTAAGTTTCAATTCACAATCGATTTGAAAGAGTTTTAATCGCCCACTGCCTCGCTAAAAGGAACATAATGGATCGTACACCGTGTAAGGTAGAGATTGAAGAAACAACGGAGATGAGTAAGAATAATTAAATGGTTTAATTATATATGGCAAGGATTAATTAATATTTTAATTAATGAAATGAATAAGTTCGTTAAAGACCTCGGGATAGTATTGGACCTTAAGGCCCAATGGGTTTTGAACGTCAAGTCCATTGACTTAAGTTGTATGACAACTTAATGAATAATGATTCACAAAGGCCCAAATAGCCCAATAATACCCTAAGGCCGGCCATTTAGAGGAGGGTAGTGAACTTGCTTTAATTACAAGTTTGCCACTCCAATGAAGGAAGGTATAAATATGACTTTATAGCCAAAATTCATTTAGGGTTTTCTTTTGGGAAAGGATGAGAACACAAGCTCTCTTTTCTCTCTAAAGAGGCCGGCCACCCTAGAGGAAAATAGCTAGCAATCTTACTTCCTCTAGGTCACTCATTTCTTCTTAAAATCTTACCTTGGTGTGGAGACTTAGAGGTTCTCAATTTTGAGAACTTGGAGAAACCTATTCTTCCATCCAAATCCATGGATCTAAGAAGCAAGGAATGAATGCCCTATCTCTTGGGTGATTATCCTTTGCTTTTGCAAAGAGGAATCTACAAAGGTATAAATTTCTCAACTCACTTTCTTTTGAGTTGAGTCTTGGTTCACCTAACTACTAGGCTTTGAATTTAATGGGTAATGTTTTGTTTTGAGTGCATGCAAGCATGATTCCGCCTTTAATTTGTTAATTACATGCTATAGATGTTGCTCAAATGAACATGTTTTTCACAAAATTTCCTTCAAGTGGTATCAGAGCCTAGGTCTAGTAGTTGGTGAATCCTTTTGGGTTTTGTAGTTCATAGTCTTTGATTTGAATGTTGTAATTGTTACAAGCTTTATTCTTGCTTCTTTGAATGTAAATTTTGTTAGAAAATTTGTCATCTCAAATGTTGTAGATGTAGTTCATATGAGCATGAATTTTGGAGCTAAAATTTGGTGCCATGTTTTTGGGGATTTTCGGCCAAATCCAAAGGGTGATTTTTTGGGTTCATGTTTGTCTTATTAAAAGTGTTTTAAGGTGACTTTTGGAACCCCTAAGTACCCTAGGATGTTAACCCCATTTTGAGTAGTGAAAATTTGAGTTTTATTGAGTGAAAATGTTCATGGAACTCTTATGGGTTTTCATGGATGTTCTTCATTGTTCTTGAGGTTCTTACCAAGAACAAAAAGTTTGATGTTTTGATTCAAAGTTTTGGTTAATTTCATAAAGTCTTTGTTTTGTGTTGGTTGGTGTGACTTATCTATCAACAAAAACATTTATTGAAATTTTGAAAGGTGATAGAAATGGTGATGGGTGTGTAAGAAGTACTTCTCTTACACACACACACCACTTGCATGGCTGTATTCACACCAACTTATTTCCACTTGCATGGCTTTATGACTTTGTTGAAAAAATTTGAAAATTTTGTGGCTTCACTCTCTATAACCGGCCACCCTATTAAAATAGGGTTCTTTTGGGGCTTTTATGCAATTACATAAAGTTTTGATACTTTTGTGTATTTGTAGTTTGACCCAAAAGTTTACGTATTTACTTAAAGGCCCAAAATCATTAAAGGACAAATTGTTTTGTTCCTTTAACGTTTTTGAATTTGTTGAAATTTTTGGGTTCTAGTTGTAATTACATGAAGTAGTGGACTTTTGTGTTTTTACAAAATGAGCTCAAAAGTTTAAGTTTTGCAACATAGCCCAAAAAGTTAAGGTTATTGCATTTTGGCCCAAATTAAGTTGAGAACAAAATGGTTTTGTCTCTTTAAATGAGAATTGGATTTTCATTTCATTTAGCTCCATTTAAATCAATTCTATGGATACAAAAACCAAATGAAAATGTTGCATTCAAGTTTAATTAGTTAAAGCGTTAATTAATTAAAGAAAGGGTGATTATGAACCTAAGCCTATTATAATTGAGCTATGTGAAAGGCCGTCTCAAATTTGTTTGAACCATGGGAATGTGTAGATTAGATTTTGGTTGTAATTTGATATGATCAAATGTTGTAAAAGAGCATAAGCTCTTCTTTACTTTAAAGTAATTTGTTTTGATCAAATGTTGTAAAAGAGCATAAGCTCTTCTTTACTTTAAAGTACTCATTTTCTTGTTTTATTTGATATGCATGAAATTGGAGTAGTTGGGTCCAACGTGCAATAGGAAAAACACGCCTTAATATGATTAAACGCGTAACTAAAATCAATCACCATCCCTAGACCGAGATTCAACACTAGGCTCGTGTTGGATCTAATCAAAGGTTCATAGTCATCCTAAGGCCCTAAGGCAACTATATAGTCCATCAATGAATGCAAACCTTATGTTAGTAGTACCATATACTCTTGCTTTAAAAACCGTTTTACAAGCATAGTGGGAGTATCATGTACAACTAAATCAATCACATGGACCAATAGTTGTAATAGGACCAAATTGTTTTAATAAGATTAAAATGTATGTTTATATATGATGAGACCTAAAACCCTCAACCAAACTATTATTAAGTTGATAAGCGTGAGAGTGCTTTGAACACTCTTTCGTGGCCTTCCACCGTGGTAGGCTCTGATCGTTTATGACTCATACACCGGCTTCACCCTATCATGGGGGAGTACAAAGTGCGTGCTTACACTCAGGAGGAGTTCTATATGCATACATGATGTTGTGAAGGTAGGCAACGAGAATAGCCAACATCATATCATTGTGAGGTTGTTCTTGAACCCCTACTCGAACTTGCATGGTGGGAATGACTTAACTAAGTGCAATGGAGCCAACATCATATCATTGTGAGGCTTCATTCTCTAGAGGCCAAATAAGATGGGTACTTGCAAGAGATGCAAATGAGTAAGTGTACTCTCTCATTATTATTGATGCTAGCCAACATCATATCATTGTGAGGTGGGCTTGGTCATGATGAGTCTCCCATACCCTACTAAGAGTTTCCTCCAAAACTCTCGAATTCCGATGAGGGATATGGAATTTGCCAAAAATAGTGGGTGGTGCTATTTGATTTAAAGACCCGAATCAAATGGCTTAAAATCAATCAATTTATATTCGTTATGTATTTGTTTCCCAATATATTTGCAAACGCTATCCAAAACTTGACTAAGAAAAGCCGAATGCTTTAGTTTCCGGACTTGGTAACACAATCCCAAAGATTGTCTTAAATGGATTGTATATGTACCTAAGTAGTCTAATCCTCACAATCTTCCTATTGATAATGTATCATTGGAAGAACATGTTAGATAAGTCTATCATAAAGAGGACAACACTTTTAATGTCATAGTTCTTCACTTACAAATCGTTGTATGAAGAAATAAGAGTTGCTTTGAACAACCCTTAGCTAATGCAAACACTAGTGCTTGTTTCTTTGTTAAATGAACAAAGAACTTAAGAAGAAAGCACAAGGGCATGGACACTTTATGTGCCATGATTCTTCACTTACAAATTGTTGTATGAAGAAATGAGAGTTGCCTTGAACAACTCTTGAAAGTTTGTAATTATGTTTAGAACATAATGGTTGGTTGACAAAAATAGTCCATCAACATGGACTTATGATGATTTTGAATCATTGAGTGTTGAAGTGTTAAACCACTTCTAGAAACGGAAACTAGGCAAAGACTTCACCTTTGTGTCCCTATCTAAATGGTTCACTAAGTTTATTGTAAACTATATAGTGAACAATAACCACACACTCTCCAAATCGTTTGATGTGTATAACACAATTGAAATAAGTTTCAAGAGAGATAGTGGGAGTTTAGGGACCATGACTATTGTAGTCAAAGGAGAAGTCAAATGAAGAAAGCGAAATAAACTCCAAGGGAACAAACTTTCTTTATGAAAGAATGGACATTGGAAGGGGTATTTGCAAGAAGTGTCTTGCAAAGTGTCAAGAACACACCTTTCGAAGGTGTTGTAAATTGTTCTTGAAAAGTTCAAAACAGTTGGTTCTTCTACTTGAATGCTTGATTCCGTATTGGTAACTATGTTTTACAATCATTGTAAAAGTGTGGCTAATAAAAAGTAGAAGATTAATGAGAGAAGAGAAAGTACTTCACATTCGGAATGTGAATCAAATATAGATCTCTGCGAAAGCAGATGGTACTTACTTCCTCATATGAACTACCAAAGAAATTGGAAAAACCAAAGATTGTCTTTACATTCCAATTTTAAGGAACTTAATTCCATCACTATAAGGGATGGATGAATGTTTTGTTTGACAAAACATTGTTCTTTATTAATGAATGATTAGATTATTGTAATCTAATTGATTGTCTCTATAGTAGAGATGATATGGTAGTGTTAACTGTTTAGAATATAACGATGCTTAAAACCCAAAAGGTTGCAAGGTAGTGACTAATCCCAACTGAGTTGTGATACCTCTAAAACATAAAACGAGTTGGTCATAGATGGATGCTTTAGATCGTTAGATCCGGATCCAATACCTTCTTATTAAAATTGTATAGAGGCGAAATGTTCGAATCTTTATTCTTTTGGAAAGGAAGAAAGAATCACAAAGTTGTTGAGGTTAATTCACTTAGATGTTTGTGGCACTTGTCCACAACATAAAACTACTCATGTTGTATGGCATTCACCGAAGATCACTCTCGGTTGGACTATAGTTTATTTTGAATAAACACAAGTCCGAATACTTTGCAAAAGGTTTCAAAGAATTCAAGAAATGTAAGTTGATGAGTAAGATGTCTAAAGTATTTACCTCCTTAGATTTGATCCAAGGAAAGGTAACACTTTAGAACAGTTTTCTTGAAATATATCAAGGAAAGAAGCATCATAAGATAATGGATTTCTCCATTAAGAGAAGAACGAACTTGAATAAGATTTAGTTCGTTGGATATTATCAATTACCCATATATAGGATATGTACTTCTAAGACAATATAATTGTCAATTAGAAGATCTTCCAAAATTTTCATGACTCCATAGGATGTAGTTGGAAAGAAAGACAAATCTTAATCATGTTAAGATTTGGGGTTGTGTGCTAATAAGCAATATTTGTTTAAAATTATCTTGTGGGTATCCTTAAATTAACATTTGGATATCACTTCTATAAACCAACTAACAAATGTTGTTTGTTGGGTAGTTCATTGTAATCCTACACTAGGATTTGCCTAAGATAGCGCAAATGAACAAGAGATAGAACTCAAAGAATGGGTTCTTTGAGAAACAAGATCATGATCAACAAATATAACAACCTAGTTCCTATACCACAAGCTCCAAGGTAGTCGAGAAGGATTTATAAACTGTCTCAGTTGAATGGTTTGAACTTTATGACTATGTCATAGAGTTACACCTCTTAATTCGAAAGAAATAAGAATGAAAATCCTTATGACTACATTGAGTGTATATACGACATATACTCAAGGAAATGGTAAAGTACCATTTGACCCGAAATAATGAAACCTCCATGGCTAATTGGTAGCTTAAGGTGACTACAATTAAAGAGATTGGTTGACTTGGAAGAAACCATCTTTGACGTAGTCTTGGTTTCAATTAATTCGAAGATTGCTAGCTACAACTAAATAAGTTCGTTAAAGACCTCGGGATAGTATTGGACCTTAAGGCCCAATGGGCTTTGAACGTCAAGTCCATTGACTTAAGTTGTATGACAACTTAATGAATAATGATTCACGAAGGCCCAAATAGCCCAATAATACCCTAAGGCCGGCCATTTAGAGGAGGGTAGTGAACTTGCTTTAATTACAAGTTTGCCACTCCAATGAAGGAAGGTATAAATATGACTTTATAGCCAAAATTCATTTAGGGTTTTCTTTTGGGAAAGGATGAGAACACAAGCTCTCTTTTCTCTCTAAAGAGGCCGGCCACCCTAGAGGAAAATAGCTAGCAATCTTACTTCCTCTAGGTCACTCATTTCTTCTTAAAATCTTACCTTGGTGTGGAGACTTAAAGGTTCTCAATTTTGAGAACTTGGAGAAACCTATTCTTCCATCCAAATCCATGGATCTAAGAAGCAAGGAATGAAGGCCCTATCTCTTGGGTGATTATCCTTTGCTTTTGCAAAGAGGAATCTACAAAGGTATAAATTTCTCAACTCACTTTCTTTTGAGTTGAGTCTTGGTTCACCTACCTACTAGGCTTTGAATTTAATGGGTAATGTTTTGTTTTGAGTGCATGCAAGCATGATTCCGCCTTTAATTTGTTAGTTGCATGCTATAGATGTTGCTCAAATGAACATGTTTTTCACAAAATTTCCTTCACTTCTCTCCCTCCTCCCTCCAAGTCGCCGACTCCCAATTCGAAGGCTACGACGACGAAATAAATGAGGACAACGACGACTACTCCTCACTCCCTCTTCCGACTCGCACCCGCCTTTTCCTCACCACCGCCTCCTAACCCAACTCACCTTCTGATCTCTCCCTACCAAACCCAATTCCCGATTCGGACTCACCATGCATCCATCTTCCCAAACCTTCCTTCACCAGCTTCGTGTATTGGGATGAAGATGAGTTCGAATGCCTCCCACTCCAACCCTAGAAACTGCCATTCGATGACCCTGCAGTTACCAAAACTGCAATTACCTCCTCCGATTCTGATTCCAAACTCTTCGCCGATCCCAACCCCCCGCCACTCCGAGATCCTTACTTGTGGAGATCGTGTGCGGAGGGTTCCTGCCAAGGTTTTCTGGCGATGATGGAACTCAAGAGCCTCCACGATTTGATCTAGGTAAGGTAGTGAGAGGAAGGGGGTTGGAGAGACAGAAAGAGTCTAAAGGAGGCAGAGAGAGATGAGAGAACGAGAAGGAGGGGGTGCGGTGTGGGTGGTTAATGGGAGTGAGAGAAAATGGGGTGTGGGGCCATAAGTTTATGACAAATAATAAAAAACAAATAATTGTGCCCTTAGATGTAAAATATAGGCACAATAATATATTTGAGTTCATTTTTTTAAACAAAATTGTCAGAAAATGTGTTTGTGTCCATTTTTTTTTATATTGGGCACAATATGTAGTGTCCTTTATTGAATGGGCACTGTTTTAATCTTTTTGTGTTGAAAGACACACAAATCCCTCAATTGTGTCCATAATTTTGTGCCCAAAGGCCATTTTTGTTGTAGTGACGTGGTATATAGATATTAATTGATATAACGTTTTTCATTTGATTATTCATTGAAGCAAAATATATTTTCTTTAGCGGGTAACGGTCCAGGTTATATTACCAGTTAATTTTAACGGGTTGGGTTATTACTCGTTCATTTTAACGTGTTTGACAGGACATGACTTATTAAGATATCGGATATGTCATGAAAACAACACGAATACGACACAACCGTCAGATCTAGTAAAAATGCCACCGAAATGTTGTGTAGTGGTGCACGGTTAGCCTAAACTCTCTCACCTACACTACACGACTTTGCATTACTTTGGAACTTCTCTATGATCGAGTTGTCATGTCATCATTTCGACGGACTATTAAGTATTTTTCCTCTATCCTCGTTTAAAAAAAGAAGCAGCAGTTTACCATTATTATAGTTCACTAAAATGATGCCAAACACCACTAATGAGACCGTTACCAATTTTTTTTCAACATAATCATCAAGCAACTGCCATTGTGAAGAACAATTACATCAACTTGGCTTCGAATCTTTGTTGTTTCCTTGCGTGCGCCATGTATCTCATCACATTCTTTAATATTTTTGTTTGAAAATTTTGTACATATGATTCCCCAAACGAAACTTGAAAAAAAACGAAAGGAAACTTTAAATCTGGAACCGTGATCATGCATTGTTAATGAAATTTATAGGTTGATTGTGTTCATGGAATGCTATCATGCTTTGTCTGCACGGATATACGCATAATGTATCCAATACCCATTCATGCGGAAACACGATGATTCGGGGCCAATCATCATCATTTGTAACTTTCCAAATGCTTCATTTTGTCTGTTAATTCTGAACCTGCTAATCATGATATGATTAGTTTACTAAAAACTGGGTCATGGTGATAAAAGTAGTAATAGCAGTGCGGACAAAATATAGTTGGTGCTTCTACCATTATTGGATGGGAATAGAAATTAGTTACAAGGAGGAATTGTTTATGTTTCCTTTAAGAGTCAATACTGGATTTCATTCACTAGAAAAGTGGCAGAATACAATGAATTATAAGTGCACACACATGTAAAAGAGGGAATTGCGAAAATGCAGTTGTACTCTGTAAAAACTACATTTTTTTTATTTATTGGGGAAAAATACTTGCTTGAATTTACAATATGAAACGTTGGTTTTTTTTTTTTTTTTGTCTTTCATCTCTTGATCGATCACGTAAGGGTTACCAAAAAAAAAAAAAAAAACCAAAAAAATTTAGTAATAAAACTGATTATCACATGAACAATAAGTAGAATGAAATGGAACTGCATAGAGGAAGCTATGGAATAAGCGGTTGCTTATGCAGTGAGCTATATTTCCATGAATTTCAGTGGTTGCTATCTCTTGTCAGGGCCGGTCTAAACATTTTGGAGGCCCTGGGCAAAAATAAAAATGGGGCCCACAAACCTACAATACACACACAAAAAAATTATGTTTTTCATGTGATTTTTTTTCTTAGGTATTTGAATTTTTAATAATTCGAACAAGTATTTTTCTTTATCGGATAATAAGTTCATCATATATAGAAAAACAAAGTTACATTGTAAAAGTGGTCATAAGGAAAAGAAGATTGTCATATGGTAAAAATACTAGTCAATCGAGCAATACTTGACGTCTAGTGTCTAAAGCACGGGACTTTAACAATTCAATTTTATGAGCAAAAGCCTTGTTGATTTGGTATAAGTGAAAGTTCCAATTTTTGGAGCTGAGTGAAAATGATCTCATTTTTTGAATAATCTCTGTACTTGCTAAATTAAATTAGTAAACATTATTTTGTTGAAAGTTAAATTTGAATTTGAATGGATATAAACAATATGCACCTCTAGTTAACCTTGATGAATTAACCAAATTTTAGTAATTATAATAAAAGGTAAAAGAAATTAACAAGCAAACAAAAATTAGTAAAAAATAGAAAGAAAAACACGTAAGACTGATTCGAACTTGGGACCTCATAATTACTAGAAAACAACGCACCAGCACCTCTGGTTAACAATCAAACGAAAAATAAGTAAAAAAAGAGAGAAGAAGGCACAGAGAATAGTTCGAACATGGGGCCTCATTGTTATTGAGGAATAACGGAACCAGCGCCTCTAGCTGACCTACTTGATAAATTAACCAATTCGTATTTATTGTTTTAATTTTTTTTTTTAATTTACATGCTTACAAAAACATATATGAATTCACTACCCTAATAATTTTGCTGCCCCTGATTTTTTGAGGCCCCGAATGGTCGCCTGCACTGGGCTGGGGCCGGCCCTGTCTCTTGTCCTTGCCTGAAAACTGAGTGCCGATAAAGTGTAGTATTCTTGACAGTTTTGCTAGAGCTTTTCGTTTCACAATTTCCACAATTATGTGAACGTATCAAAAACATTATTGCTTATTTTGGGTGTTAGGTTGATCTAGTTAGACTATGGCAGAATCTCATCGATCGATTGTGTATGGGTACTTGGAGTATTTACATTGTCATAACAGAAAAGGTACCCTCTATGAATGCTCAATTTATATGCGGATTAACCAAAATCTCTGCATCAGTTTACTTATTACTATTTTTTTTTTAATTTTTATCTCCAGATCTTTTACTTTTTCCTTCTGAGGAGTTCTATTCTTTGATCAGAGCATAAATTCCATATTAGGTTACAGGCCTTGGGATTTCTGTGCAATGAAGAAAGCTGATCTGGGGATATAGTTTGGGAGAGGCTTACACTGTGAATCGGAGGTAACGCAGTTGGCTTGTGAGTTGTGAACATGGGGTCGTTGGCAAAGAAAGAAGCAACTACCTTATAGGATGAAAGGTTTTTAGTAATGAACATGCAGATGAACAGTATCCGCTGAAAATGATTCGCTTTTTGATAAGGTAGTCATGATCTTATTGAAAATACTGTTTGAAAGATAGAGTTATCTAGACTTTGACGGAACAAGTATCGGTTGCATAAAATAGTGGAGTGATTTGGCCACATCCCATGGCATGATGCTGCCTTGAAGATTGCGTAGTAACGAACCTACAAAACATTCGACTTTCACTCGTATATAAACTTTTGATTACGAGTTCAATTTTATTTCTTCCAATGCTTATGAGAAAGCAAAAACCTTTTTCTATTAATTAATTGTTTTTAAATTAATCAATTAAGTTGTCTTTGTTTTTGGATTTGGGCTAGTTGTTGCTTTCTATGAGGCCTTTGTTTTGAAATGTTGGTTGGCTGGCTGGTCCTTGTCTGTATTCTTGATGGGCTCATAGAAGGAACAAAAATTCATAAATTGGGGACATAATTGATATTATGAGAAAAGAGGTTTTAACTGACATTAATTGTCAAACACAATTTCGATTTCGTCAACAAAATCGGAGCTGGTCAATTGGCGTTGTCCTTGTTTCTGATTCACATCAATGTGACTGAAATTTAGCACACTGCATACATTTTGGAGGCATGGTGTTGCTGGGCCTTTGGCTACATATGCAAGCTTGGCTAGATTGGCGATTGAGGATGTACCTCCACCAGAAAATTTTTCCCAGCCAAGGTTCAAGTCATTTCGCGGTGATTTTGATCCTGACTACGACGTCATGCATTACCGGAATGCAATGGTGCTACACAGCAACAACGATGCGTGGATGTGCATGATGTTCTCATCTACTCTTGAGGGACTTGCAATGAGATGGTATTCAGAGCTGCTAGCTAAGTCTATTGACTATTTTGAAAGTTTGGTCGGCATGTTCACAAACACCTATTCGTTTTGCCGACACATTTGCAAGCACCATGAGGCCATGTTTTGGATGGTCCCTCAGTCTAAGGATGAAAGCCTCATAACCTACTTGAAGTGCTTCCAAGCAGAATTGGTGGAGATGGAGAAACCTGATGACAAGTTAGCCACGATGGTGTTCAAAGGGTGTTCAAACAAGGGTTGTATGTTCATTCACCTCTTTCTCAGAAACTGAACAAAAGAAAGTATGATTACGCCACTTTGGCTGAGTGCTTTGATATTGCGGATAATCTAACTAACTGGAATGAAAAGAGCATGGGAATGATTGTCAAATCAGATTACTCTAGAAAGATTGATAGAAGAAGGGCCAACAGAGACACTCCCTATCCCTCTCCACGACACGTTGCTATTGGGGGTGCAGTGACAAATAGTCCCATTAAAACGAAAATAGTATATCGCTTTAAACACCGTAATTAACAACATCCTCCATAACATAAAGGACAAACCATTCATCAGGCACCTAAAGCTGCTACGGGAGAACTTAGCAAAGAAGAATCCAAACGAATATTGCTATTTCCACAAGAGTACTGGCCATGCCCTCAGAAGTTGTCGAGTGCTGAAAGACTGCATTGAAAAGCTCTTAGATCAGGGGCACTGTTGGGAATTCGTCAGAGACAAAAGTAAGGAAAGAAGGCTCAGTTAAACCCAGAGACATGAATCGATTTGACAAACACACTAGTGATGAAGACCGACGACATACAAAAAAATCATACCCTTAACATGAATTGCATCCATGGAGAGTGAAATACTCAAAAGGACGGAGAAACAACAAGAAAAGTCGCAAGAAACCCAATACCGATCACCCTGAGATAGATCCATCGTGAACGCCTCCAAATCAGTAAAAAAGAAGTTAATCCAAACTACAAGCGGTTTGATTCCCTTCTCGGGATATGTAGGTAGTCCAACCTGGACTCAATCGTAATGTCGTCGTCTGCGCAAAGACAAGTCCATGGATAACTCATCTCCCAACGCCCCATTATACGCTTATCATCAAAAGTGATTCCTAATGTAATTTTTACACCATATCATCTTATTCTTAGAACTACACCAGTGGTTTGATTCACTGTCCTGGATATATGTGGGCAATCTTTTTCGAATTCAATAAAAAAAAAATCACACCCCCTTTTCAATTAATCCTATTTTTATTATGAATAAAAGAAACTTTGATTTTCAAACATTTTTTCTTTCTTTCTTTCTTGGGTGATGCAGGGAATACCGTATTGACACAAACGCAAGTCTAAAAATTCAAAGCAACACTGTCAGATGAGTCTCTTTTAGCCCAATCCTCTTGAAGGGTTAGCGATTTTGAAGACTCAAACCGTAACAAGTGCGGCAATGATTGGTGGACTACGGGCACATACACATGGCGCCCTGACACGGAAGTCCAATGGACCATCCGACCTTCGAAAAGTTTAACAACTAGCAAAGTTGTGGGTTATAACATTCAAACCCCGACTCTACGCCATTCGAGGGAATAGTCGAAAGGGGATCCGGAAATCATCTGAAGGTGGCTCTGAACTCCGACTACTTTTATCCCGGACCAACATACGAAGTCAAGTATGCTGCAACATCATATGTTAACAGGTCTGAAGGGGGCATCCAGACTAAGCAATCCTCAAGAGGAATTTTATTGCAATGGAGCTCCGAAATGCGGAAGTGCTTTGGCCAAGTCAACCAAGGTGGTTTGATCGGAAATGCTCAAGTCCAATAAATAGGGTTCAAAGTGTTTTCCACCCATATGTAGGCTACCAGGTCTCCAAAGAACATTCATTTAAGATTCACTGGAGATAACCAAGCAATACGAGTTAAGAAAAATATGATCTCTTAACTTCATGTTGCAAAATCTAATGACCCTTCGACGGGGATTAAAGAGACCAAGTAGCTGGAGGCCATTCCTAACTTCGAATCATAACTTGCCTTGGTCTGGCAACTACAAGAGGGTAAGAGCAGAGCAAAAGGTTATCCCTATTTGAATACCTGGTACGAGAGTAAGGTGATACTCCGGATATCGCGATGGAGCCCTTTATGGATACTAAGTTTAGGAGGTGATGTTAGAACTTATACCCTGATATGCTAGTAAGAAACTCAAACAACCAGCAATGGTGATTTTTGGATTATATGGGAGCTAAAGGAAATGAAGATGAAGAACCAAAAAATGCAGAGAGAATAGGACTCTAGCTGTTAGATCATTTCATTCCTTCACACACTGAGCATGTGAGCTCAGTCATTACAGAAAAAAAAACTATGAGAGGAGAGAGAGCTAACAACAATCCTATTCAATCTTAACCCTTCATCATAGCTAGCTTATGAGCTAATGACAAATGTACATTCACCCAACTTCTAAGCTAATAAAAGTGTGGATGCATATTTCTTCCTCCTTATTCTTGGACAAAATTGCACTTACAAAACAAATAACACCTTAGGTCAAGGCCAAAAGCCTCACGCGACCATGATGAATGTTGGGGGGGGGGCTTTGGCTGAAGAACCTTCGATGCCAAAGTTAGAATTTTGAAGGAAAAATGTTCGGAGAATTTTTGAGTGTTTAGCAAGAGTGAAAACTTAACTTTTTAGAGAAAATGAGGTAGAATATATAAGGCATGGCCAGCCCCCTTGGGAGAGAAGGTGACTAGCCTTTTGTGTATTTGTTTGGGTGTAATTGGCCATTAATAGATTAATTAGGTAATAAATCCATTAATTAGCCAATTAACATAATTTAAAAGGAATGTTTTGGAGGTTAGCTTGTGGAGAAGATTTGATGAGGATGGATGGAATAGGTTTTGAATGTTACCTATTTTGGGCACTTTTAACTTGGTTGATGGATGATTGCCCGTTGCTCGTGTGTAGGAATCCCGATACTCCTCAAGGGTATTTTTGCCCTTTTCTTATCCAAAAATCTACGTGCCGCCTTGTGATTATTTTTGGCTCCACAAATGCCCCCACACCTGTTGGGCTACTTGCAGAAAAGGGCAACATGTGTAGAGATTTCCTTGCTTTAGGAAACTTAGGACTGCTTCCTATTTTGATGTAGATTCTCTCTTTAATAAGAAATTAGATCCTTTTAGGAAAGGGAAATAAATTTCTCTCAAATCCTATTTAAGTCCACCTTAAGTGAATTATAAAATTAACTTTAGGGAGCAATTTATTCTACCCTACAAGAGAGAGAGAGAGAGAGCTTAGAGGATATTTGTTCCCCCTCCTCTAGCAATCTTCTACATCTTGCCCGTGCAAAGGATCGTCTTTCACTGCTTGCTTCGTCTTCTTGTTGCTTCTAGGTAAGAAAAAATTAATTTTCTTGTCTTCATAATTTTTTTGGAAGCCTCGGGGCTTGAAATTGGGCTCAACGAGGGTCGAGGATTTGTGAAAGAGGACTTGGGGTGGTTGCTGAAGGAAATTTTGTGAAAAACATGTTCATTTAAGCAACATCTATAGCATGCAATTAACAATTAAAAGGCGGAACCATGCTTGTATGCACTTAAAAATAAAACATTAACCATGAAATTCAAAGCCTAGTAGATTGGTGAACCTTGACTCAACTTAAAACAACATTTGTTAGTTGAGAAATTATACCTTTGTAGATTCCTCTTTGCATAAGCAAAGGCTAATCACCCAAAGAGAGGGCCTTCATTCCTTGCATCTTAGATCTATGAATTTGGATGGATGAAATGGTTCTCCAAGTTCCCAAAATTGAAAACCTCTAAAGGGGCGTTTGTTTGCCCTCACTAAGTGGGACTGGACTGGATTGGACTAGCTGTTAGTCCAATACTGTGTTTGTTCCATGCTAGGACTAACATTAATGAGACTAAAGGGGACTATCATGGACAAAACCCTTCACTAAGAGGTCTTAGCGAGACCCCCCAATAACCATGGGACTAGCTAAGACTATCCTCTCTCGTCCTCGTCATGCTCAACAACCACTCCCGATAGACTACTCGTCATCTCCGGTCACCTAGATCATAATAAAATATTAATAATTTATATATTAAATAATATAATATTAGAATTTGTTATTATCCAGCTTCTTAGTCCAACACTGCACCAAACGCTTCACTAAGTTAGTCCAGCTTAGTCTAGTTTAAGCCAGTCCAGCTTAGTCATTGAAGCTAGTCCAGTCCGAGATAGTCCGGCGCAACAAACGCCCCCTAAGTCTCTTTACCAAGGTTAGATTGGAGAAGAAATGAGTGACCTTGGAGTAGTAGGATTGCTAGCTAAACCCTCCAAGGAGGCCGGCCTCTTTAGAGAGAAAGGAGAGCTTTGTGTTCTCTCCAATTTTCTCAAAAGAAACCCTAAATGAATTTTGGCTATAAAGTCATATTTATACCTTAATTCATTGGAGTGGCAAACTTGTAAATAAGTCCAAAACTCACTCCATCTCTAAATGGCCGGCCTTAGGGTATTATTGGGTTAATTGGGCCTTTGTGAATCATTATTCATTAAGTTGTCATACAACTTAATTCAATGGGCTTGACGTTCGAAGCCCATTGGGCCTTAAGGTCCAAAACTATCCCGTGGTCTTTAACGAACTTATTCGTTTGATTAATTAACATATTAATTAATCCTTGCCATAAATAATTAAACCATTTAATTATTCTTACTCATCTCCATTGTTTCTTCAATCTCCACCTTACACGGTGTACGATCCATTAGGTTCCTTTTAGCGAGGCAGTGGGCGATTAAAACCATTTCAAATCGATTGTGAATTGAAACTTACTTTCAATTCTCCCTTTAGTGATTATACACGTTTAGGGCTTCCACAAACCATGAGTGACACCTAGCAGCATATCATGGTTACCCAAGCTAATCAGAAGAGGTGGAGAACCTATTCAGTTTAGGATTACAAATGCAATACGGTCTTTCTCTAATACAATACTCTTAACCACATTGTTTGGTTTGATAGTTTATTCATGTCTACTATCCAATGTAATTCGTGTGCTTATATGATTACCTTGAATGTGATTTGGAACGACTTCCTAAATCTCATTCATACTCTGGCCAGAGATTCTTAATCATATCATAGAGTATTCTCCCCCAAACGGTTTGAAGGTTAGAGATCCCTTGTTGCACATTCACTTGCCTCCATGGCTAAGTGGCTTAACCCCGACGATGCCGTGGACACCCTCCTGATGGAGTGACTTTGACATAATCAAAGATCAAGAAATTAACCACAAGACAACTATGATGCCTCAGGTCAAAGGACTACTTTGCATTATTCCAACCATGAGTTCTCATGTGACATGAGTATGAGAACTCCTTGTTGATCGTGTTCAGTGGACTCATTCATTATTGAGCACCTACATGCTTGTCTTGATGTCACACACACCAATGATTCGAGACTAGTCATTCTCCCTGAGAGAAAACACATCACATACTGATCTTAACGGACTGTCAATGCCCAATTGGCAATCCTATTATCAGGAACGTTTAGGATGTGTCTACGAAAGAATGGTCTCATGAATCTAACTTCTTTAGATCGCATTCTCCCAATCACATATTCCTTGGACTTATCGTTTAAGCGTATAACATTTATATGAGACGGCTCAAACAATAATCTTTGCCTTTGATATTAAACTAGATTAGTTTAACATGTGAAATGTCCGTAAAGTATCATCATATGATTGGTTTTAGGGCACATTTCCAACAGTTGCGGCACTATTGCCACATGTGGTGAAAAAGTATAGGCCAAGCTGTGAGGCCTGGCTTGGGCGCTAGGTTCTTGCGGCTTTAGGCTTCCCTCACCTTTCATCATTTTTTGTTGTTGTTGGGCATGGGCCTACACCTGATATAGGAGGAAAGGAGAAAGGCCAAAGGCTTGACCTGCTTGAAATTTGGGCTAAGAGCTGTTTTTTTTTTTTTTTTAACAACCCTCTAACGAATCCCTCTTGTGTCTTTGTAGAATTTTTCAAGCATGTCTTCCCCGAGCCACAAGAATGATGATGGTGTGTCGCCTTTGTATCGTCAAGGCGGGTCTTTGAGCAAGGTTGGTTACTTTAAGGCTGCTCACTTCAAGATTAGCTTCGATGACTTGTTTAGAAATTTTCTCAAGGCATATTGGCACGCAATTCTGTCGAGAGTACGTGTGAAGTGTGTTAAAGATGGTAGCAGTCATGAGCCATGTGATGGGGCTTGGAGAGCCATCAAGTTCCACCCGTACTATTTTATGTTGGGGTTTACTTTTCCTATGTCGCGTTTCTTCCAAGAAATGCTATGCTCCATGAGATGTTCTCCAAACGCGACCCGTATGATGGTGGGATTCCACAATCTAAGCCAATTCTTTGACTTAGATCTAACCGTCAACGAATTTTGGTACTTCTTTGACATAGGTCACATTGATAGAGGTTGGGCAGCTGCAATCTCGCCATAGGCTTTTTGATAACTCGAGCAAGGGAGATCATGACTGGGACAATGAGACTTTGGAGATAAGTGGAGAATGGGAATCTGATTCTTCCCCCAAGTTGCGTGTACCAACAATCTTCATATCTGGTAAGTGGGCTGCTTAATCTTCTCGGCTGCTTTGTTTTAGTGCTAAGTTGCTTTTCAATTTTCTGATTGTCTTCCGCTGCTTTTGTAGATTCGAACTTCGGCTCCACTCTTAAGACTTCTTCGGACATGAAGAAAGAAAGTGCATGTTGCTTTGGGTATCCATTCTGAGTACCATGAATGACGCTAGTTGCTTAGTCTTCTTCGTAGGGAAAAATGTGGGCTGCCCTCAAGAGAAAAGATAAAATGAATCAAGGATGAGGCGTTGGCTTGTCTTATCAATGTGGTGAAGCTTACTACAAATAAAGGTGGGAAAAAGAGGTCTTCCCCACCTGCCTAAGAGACGCATGTTAAGAAAAAACCGAAGACTTCTTCCGCTGCTCGTGAGGATTCACTGGCTGCTTCCGAGCTTGTGATTAACTTAACTTCCTCCAAAGGTGAGAAAAAGAAGGTTGCTAGATCTGTGCTGGTGGCACTTTCTGTTCCAAAGGTTGCTAGCTTAATTCCTGAAAAGATTGCCTGGCGTAGAAGTTTCTCTGTGGCTTCAATGGCATAGGTTGCGCCAAAGCGTCCGTTTAGGGCTAAGTCTAGTTCACATTTGGAGAAGCTTGCTACCATGAAGACTGACAAGGTGCCCCTGCCTGCTAAAGTGGCACTAAAATTTGTTCCCTTTGTTGCTGAGGCCGACTCGTCTACTGAAAGGAAACTGCTTGTGCAAGCAGTCGTGAAAAATCCACCAAGTCTGTTTCTAGGAAAGCAGCTGAGATTTGCGATCTTTTGGAGCCAGACCTGCTCGAGGACGTGGACGTATGTGCCAAGTTTGTTGATGACGTCAAAGGATTTGTTGGGCCAAGTTCTTTTGAGAAGCATACGATCGAGTATAAGAGGACTGCTCTGCTGGCCATGTTGCAGAGAACGACGATTCTGGCAGCTGATTCAATACTTCTTGATTAAGAAGATACCAAGGCTGCTAAGGTGGTGGCAAGAGTTGTGGTAGCCGAAGCTTACTCCTCGACCGAGAAAGTCAAGAAATTGGAATCTGAACTTGTTGCTTTGAAGGGGTCTAATATCTTTGCCCCCACTTTTCTGCAGCTTGAAACTGCTCACCAGGAGATCGTGGATTTGCAGACTAGGCTTGACGCGATCCAAGTAAAATATGAAAGTGTAAAGAAGGAGATCAAGTGTTACATACCTCAAATTCAAGATCTTGAGCGCGCTATCTCTGAATTTTGTTCAACTGCTTATGCAAAGGATGAAGAATTGATTGCTGCTTACAACCAAGTGATTCATTTCAAGAAAGTTGTTGATAGGCTTGAGCCTCAAGTGTTGGAACTCTAAGGTGCTTTGAAGATCATTGACAATCTGAAGAAGGAAGTGGATGAGCTGTAGTGGGTTTGTGCTTGCCTGCTCGAGGATAATAAGCAGTTGAAGAGTGAGAAGGCTGGGTTCAAGGCTTTGCTTACTCAGAGTCAAGCTGATTTCTAGAAGTTGGGTTATGTAGATCATCTATTTGGGCTGCTGTTTAACTTTGAGTTTTCTAGTAAAGACTTTGAGTCATTCTCTATTTCTCTGGAAGACTTGTTTGCCTTTACTTTTGTGTATTCTATTGATGAAGTAGTTGGAGAGGTTAGTGCCCAGGCTAGGGCAACTGAGGGTAAAGCGTCAGATGGTGCTGTTGCTGAAGGTGTGGTGACCGAATAGTTGTGGAATGTCCAAGCTGTTGAAGAGTAGTCTTCTAGGTAGCCTTTAAGATTTTCTTTGTTTTTCCTTGTTGCTTTTGCTTGAACTTCTTCGATCTTTGCTAGTTGTTTATCAATTTTGCTACAAAAATTAATAAACATGTTTCCTTCACTTTGGAGAGCATGGTTAGTCCCTCGGGGGGTGTAATTCTTGTGATGAGTCCCTATAAAGGGTGCGGCCTTCTTTTGAAGTGCAGGAGAGATAAATTGTTGTAAACATGTAATCAAACCAAGTGGTAAATTACTTCTGAATTCCTCATTGTGTAACTTAGCTGTAAAAGACTGCATAACAACTGGATTGTCCTCGACTTGTGAGGTGGTGCCCATTGAGCTGCTCGAGTCTTCAGGTCTTGATATAATGGGCGGTCACACATGGTACTTCCTCAGGTTGTAGGCGTTCCATTACTTTTTGATCTTTTTGCTGATCTTGTACGAACCTTGCCAGATAAGATCCATCTTTTTGGAGCCTTCTCTGCGGGCAGTGATGAAGGCCTTTCTTAGGACTAGATCTCTGGGTTGGAATTGCTGGTTCTTGGCCCTTTTGTTGTAGTTGGAGATGATCTGTTGCTGGTAGGCTGTGATACGGATGATGGTTTGCTCGCGCTTCTCCTCTACCAGGTCTAAGCTTATGGCTATCTCTTTACTGTTCTGCTCAATGCTTAGTAGTTGAGTGATGATGCTTGGCACAATGATGTTAGGAGGAATGATTGCTTCCGAACCAAATGCCAAAGAGAAATGAGTCTCACCGATTACTCGTCTTTTCATGGTGCGATATGCCTATAGACATTCGAGGAGTTCGTCTAGCCATTTTCCCTTCTTTTCGGTGAGGGATTTCTTAAGGCAGTCGATGATCGTCTTGTTGGATGCTTCGACTTGCCCATTGCCTTGAGGATATCTCAGAGTGGACATGTGCTGCTACCATACTTTTTGAAAAACTTCGCCAAATTTTTTACCCACAACTTGTTGGCTGTTGTCGGTGACGATGGACTTAGGAATGCCAAATCGGTAAATGATGTTCCTCCATATGAAGCGCTCTATGTCCGTCTGAGTTGTGGTCGTCACGGGCTCTGCTTCTACCCATTTGGTGAAGTAGTCGGTTACCACGATCATCATGCCTCTGCCCCCAGTAGCAGGCGACATAGGTCCTACTAAGTCGATTACCCATTGCATGAACAGCCAAGGACTCGTCTATGGGTGTAGCTTGCTGGCAGGCAATGTTGGTACCGACTTGTAGCGTTTGCAATAGTCATACTTTTGTACTAACTCCTTAGCATCTTGGTGTATGGTAGGTCAATAGTAGCCTACGTTAAAAGCCTTCTGTGCTAAAGATCGACCTCCGGAGTGATTTCCACAAATGGCTTTGTGGATTGAGCTTAGAACCTTCAAGTCATCGGGAGGTGCTAAGCAGCGGAGATGTGGTCCGGTGTAGGATCTTCGGATGAGAATGTCGTTCCAAATGTAGTAGCCTGCTGCCTTGATTTAGAGTTTCCTAGACTCCAGTCTTTCCAAGGGGAATGTGTCGTTAACCAGGTAGTCTATAATAGAACTTTGCCAGTTAGGAGTTACTTTAACCTGTGACACTTCGGCTATCGGCTCTATCTTTATGCTTGGCTTGTCTAGATATTCCACCAAAATAGAGCATTTGAGTTGGTTGAGGGCAGAGCCTAGGCTAGCTAGCACATCTGCGTTGGCATTGTCTGCCTGCGAAACTTGAGTAAAAGTGTAAGTCTGAAATGCCTCAAGCTACTTGCGTACCTTCTCTAGGTATTGCCTCATCCTTGGATGTTTTGCCATGTACTCCCCAGTAGTTTGGTTGGTGATTAGTTGGGAATCGAAATGAATTGCAGGCTTCTTCACCGCCAAGTCTTTTGCCATTCGGAGGCCTACCAGTAGGGCCTCGTACTCTGCTTCATTGTTGGATGCTTTGAAGCCTAGAGTGATTACCTACTCGAGCATTTGAGCCGTCTGGGATGACAAAGACAACGCCTGCTTCTGAGCTTTTGTAGTTGGATGCGCCGTCGACATGCAAATGCCATAAATCTCCGTCAGGGGGAGCAGACGGCTAAGGTGCGCTCGGCTACTTCTGGGGCGTTACTGGGCTGATCTATTACGTCGCCTAGGCTAAGTGCGAATTCTGCTATGAAGTCCGCTAAGGCTTGGGCCTTTATCGCCGTATGGGGTAGAAAAACTAAACCGTATTGGCCAAGTTCCAACGCCCACTTCATCACTCGTTGAGAAGCGTCTGGACCATGTAAGATTGATCGTAGAGGATACTGAGTAGTGATGATGACTGTGTGAGCTTGAAAGTATGGTCTGAGCTTCCAAGCCGTAACAATTTGCGCCAAAATTAATTTTTCGATCTTTGGATATCTTGTTTCCTCATCGAGAAGAACTTTAGAAGTGTAGAATATAGGCAATTGGGCCTCCAGCTCTTCTCGTATGAGGGCAGAGCTCACTGCTACTTCGGAGACTGCTAGGTGGATGTATAAATCCTCCGCTGCTTCCGGCTTGGATAATAAGGAGGTGATGTGAGATATTTCTTCAGGTCTTGGAAGGTTTTTTTGCACTTTTCATCCCATTTGTTACATTGTGCCCTCTTGATAGCCTTGAAAAAGGGCTTGCATCGATAGGTGGACCGCGAGAGAAAGCTGTTGAAGGCAGCTGCTCGTCCGGTCAAGCTTTGGATCTCTTTCAAGATAGTTGGAGACTTTATCTCTAAGATCTCTTGGATTTGCTTGAGATGTGCTTTAATTCCTGGTTGGGTTACTAAGTACCCTAAAAATTGACCTGAAGATACTCCAAATGTGCATTTGGTGAGGTTAAGCTTCATCTTGTACTTTTTGAGGATGTTGAAAGTTTCCGCCAAGTTGCGGATGTGGTCTGACCATTACTTGCCCTTTACCATGATGTCATTGACATAGACCTCCATGGTTACCCCAATTTTCTTTTTAAACATCATGTTTACTAACTTTTGGTAAATGGCTCAAGAGTTTTTAAGGCCGAAAGGCATGACCTTATAGCAGTAAGTGCCTCTCTCGATCACGAACGCGGTTTTCTCTTTGTCGGGCTCGTACATAGCTATTTAGCTGTAGCAAGAGTATGTGTTCGAGAAGCTGAGTAGCTGGTTCCTAGAAGTTGAATCTACCAATAGATCGATCCGAGGGACAAGATAAGGATCTTTTGGGCATGCTTTGTTGAGGTTGGTGTAATAAATGCAAACCTTCTATTTGCCCTTCTCTTTCGTCATGACTAGCAAGATGTTGGCAAGCCATAGGGGTTGACATGCAGCTTGTGGCAAGCCACCTTGGGGTTGATGTCGGGCATGTTGGATGGTGACCATGCAAAAACGTCTCGGCTTTCTCTAAGGAAAGCCGTGAGTTCTTCCTTCTTGGCTGGGCTTAGACGTGAGCTGATTTTAGCCGTCTTTTCTGGCTATTGAGGATCAAGAATGATGTCTGCAGCGTCCTCTTCGGGTTTCCATCCTATCTCCTCTACTTGGGCGCCACCTTATCGATCCGCCTGCTGTAATTGCTATTTGGTAGCCTCTTCGTCCCTATGGACTTCGGTAGCCTCCACGGGGGTAAAGGTTTTCTTCTTTGACTTTTTCAACACTTGCACAGTGCATCGTGAAGGAAATAATTGTGAAAACAAGTTCATTTGATCAACATCTATGCATGCAATTAACAATTAAAAGGCGGAATCATGCTTGTATGCACTCAAAAACAAAACTTAACCCATGAAATTCAAAGCCTAGTAGTTATGGTGAACCAAGACTAAACTAAAAAACAAAGTGAGTTGAGAAATCTTATACCTTTGTTGATTCCTCTTTGCATAAGCAAAGGCTAATCACCCAAGAGATAGAGCCTTCATTCCTTACTTCTTAGCTCCATGGATTTCTTAGAGGATAATGGTTGAAAGGATTCTCCAAGTTCCCAAAATAGAGAACCTCTAATTTTCCACACCAAGGAAAGCATTGATGAAGAGATGAGTGACCTAGAGGAAGTAAGATTGCTAGCTATGTTCCTTTAGGGTGGCCGGCCTCTTAGAGAGCAAAGAGAGCTTTATGTTCTCATCTTTTCTCCAAAGTAAATCCTAAGGATGAAATGGCTATAAAGTTGCCCTTATACAACCTCATAATGGAGTGGCAAACTTGCAATTAAGCCAAGTTCGCTACCCTTCTCTATATGGCCAGAGAAGGGCCGGCCACTTAAGGTTTTATTGGGCTTTCAAGCCCTTTGTGTATTCAAGTTGTCATACAACTTGAGTTAATGAGCTTGACATTCAAATCCTATTGGGCCTTGCGGCTCAAAACTAACCCGAGGTCTATAACGAATTTGTGTGGCTCTTCGGCAGAGTATCTGTGAGTGGACCCCTTCTAAAATGCATGTTTTAATAGTAGAAATGCATACATGATAAGCATGATTACATTTTATGAAACATTTTATGAGATAACATGCTTAAGGAGGCTATTTTGAATTATTACTATTTTTCTTATAACCCGTGTTCTTTATAGAATATTTGATGGATGACGATATCATATTTAGAACATGTTTCAAACACCTCTTTATAGTAAAGATGATGGGTGACTTTATACTTTGAAGTTGCTTTTCAAATATATGTATGTTCCATGATTTTGTACTTACGTAGTGGTCCCTATTCCACTACGGGGCGAGGGATAGATTCTGTCTTGAGCAATAGTTAAGGTGTTGGCATAGGGCCTGAAGGGTTTTTCCCCTGGCAATTAGCCCAGGGACGGGGAGCTGGCACGGGGCCTGAAGGTGATTGTCCTCTGGCAATTGGCACAGGGACGGGGAGTTGGCATAGGGCCTGGAGGGATATTGGACATTCCCTAGTGATTACTATATATACGAGATATGCTTTGAGACATTGCATGGCATGCTAGGTTTCGGAAAACCTATTTTTATCATGTTATATGAGTTTTCATAAAACTTGGGGGTTAGTATGTTGATAACTGTTTTATTTTATATATATATATCAACTTGGTCCACTCATGTTTATTTTGCTCCCCCTTCAGGACTTAGAATTGAGGCATACAATCACAGTGTCTAGGTACTTCCACATCAGCATCTTTAAGTCCTCTCAGTGTATGACCCATCCTCTTATTCATTCAATTTTATATTATTTCTTTTTAGTATTCTAGTTAGTTGTATGCTCTGAACACGTCCCTTAAATACATATTCATTATATTTAAATTTATAAGTCTTATTTATTCATGGCTCTCAGCATTTGCATTCAATAAATGGCTTTCGTCACCCTCAAGTGTCGGCCAGCACGTGACCATCCCGATGTTCCGAGGACATTGGGATCGGGGCGTGTCAGTATGGATGAAATGGAAGACTACATTAGGTATGTTGTGCGACCGCTCAAAGAAATTACTAGATTAAGAATGAAAATATCTGAGGTAAAGTAGGATTCGCTGCAATCGAAGATAAGATGAGAGAAAATTAATTGACATGGTTTGGATATTTGAAACGAAGACCTATAGATGCTTCGATTAGAAAATGCAATTATGAGACAGAGGCTCAAGAAAAAAAAGGTAGATGAAAATCTAGGAAGACTTGGACAGTCTTTAAGAAAAGACATGAAGTACTTTGAGCTAATTGAATACTTGGTATAAAATTGAGGGCAGTGACGTTTTAGAATTCATATAGCCGACACCACTTAGTAAAATAAGCCTTTGTTGTTGTTCTAAAAACTTTTCCTGTAAGTCCAATCTGCCATTAAAATGATTAAAAAAAAAAATGTATGCATTAGTTTTCAAATCCCTTACATAGAATTCCATTATCTAAGTAAAGACTATTGACTCTCGACTAGCATTTTTTGGGTACTTTACTAGGCGCCTTACAGATAACTTTGCCATCTTTTATTAGTGGTTCGATCGCAAACCAATGCTGGCCCTTATTTTCACAATTCATTTAATTACTAGCTAATCAATTGAAATCAATTGGGTATTTAGGCTGTTTGTTTGGGGAAAACAGACCCCAATGTTTTTCAAGCTCTGGGGTCTTTTTATTCTCATCAAACATGGCGAAAATGCAAGTTTCTATGGGCTTTCCAGGTTTCCACGGCGTCCCTTTCTTCACATGTTTAATCAAATTTGAGTTGTAAGTCCTTGCATTATCAATTGTTGTTGAATTTGCACCAGCTGATGGCCAGCCAGTCTCCGATACAACAATTGCCAAAGACCCTGCACCCGCCCTCTCAAGAGCTGCATAAGCACTATCCAAAATTGCATCGAAAAGATTATTGTAACCGAGGTTGCCATCTTGTACTACAACTGAGGGAGCTGTGAAAAGAGCATAATCAAGACGAACGTCCCCACTGCTGCCACTGTAAGCAAAATAAGGGTACATGTTAAGGAGTAGCGGAGAGTTGTTGTCCACGAGGAAAGCAATGAGGGGATTCAAAACTGCTCTATATTCGGACCTGAATACGCCTTTTGATGGAGGAAAGGACACTCCAAGTACTGTAGTGTCAAAAGCAGTGGAAACTTTGATTTGGTTTCCAAGACTACCACTAGAAATTGCATTTTGAATGTTTCGCATTGCCGGGACAAGAAATTGTGCTAATGAGTCCGAGAGCTTGATTTCATTTCCTACCGCATTACATCATCCAAATTGTGTATATTATCATGGCATATGATTCTCTTAAAAAAAACAAAAGGAAAATAGGCTTTTTAGCCAAAATGGTCACTGAAATTTGCATAACACATCACTTTGGTCCCTAAGATTGAAAATGTCCATGAGATTGTTCACCATCCATTATTTTGGTCCTTCTATTAAAAACTTCGTTAAGTGTCCGTGAGCTCTTGATCGGAAGTTTGAGCAATTTTGGAAGTTTGAGCAATTTTCAAAGCTTCGTAACTCAATCGTTTCTTAACCAAATTCGACCTATAATATATCAAAATGAAGATAGGAAAGTGTAGAACAAGGTTATACCCATTTGGAAGGTTGTCTTAGATGACCAGAAAATAGCCTGAAAGGTGACTCATCTACGGGAAACTGAAAAACTCGTCGGAAACTGGGTAAATTTTAAATGTTCATAACTTCTTCAATACTCAACAAAATCAAGTGATTCAAAAATGAAAATCATACTTCACAATGAGAAAAAGAGAATGGTACCTTTATCGACGGCTAACTCGTCGTGGTTTGGTTGGAAAACGGCTCGAAAATGGCTAACTCGACGACCAAGACAAACACTTTTGAGCCATTTACCGGCCAAACCACGGCGAGTTAGCCTTCGAGAAAGGTACCATTCTATTCGTCTCATCTAAAAGTATGATTTTCGTTTTTGAATCACTTGATTTCATTTAGCATTGAAGAAATTATGAATGTTTAAAGTTTACCTAGTTTCCGGCAAGTTTTCCAATTTTCTAGTGGACCAGTCACCTTTCAGGCTATTTTCCGGCCATCTCTGGCAACCATTGGGCGTCCAAATGGTATAATCTTGTTCTACTCTTTCTATCTTTATTTTGATATATTATGGGTCGAATTTGGTTAAGAAACGATTGAGTTACAATGCTTTGAAAATTGCCCAAACTTCCGGCCAAGAGCTCCGGGACATTTAACGGAGTTTTTAACCGAATGACCAAAATAATGGATGGTGGACAATCTCAGGGACCATTTCTATTGGTTTTCAATCTCAGAGACCAAAGTGATGTGTTATGCAAATCTCATAGTCCATTTTGGATAAAAAGCCAAGAAAATATAAAGACATTCGTGTTGATAACATATTAGAAATAAAATATCATATAAGAGAAAGTGGAAGAATAGAGAGAGACGAGAGAGATTGGGAGGAGAAAACCAAAGTGTGTTCTCTTCTTATTAGAGTGCCTATTCATAGACATTGAATTTACATAAAAGGTGTTAAACTATTAAGATATTACATATTGATCCAGCATGTGAACACGATAAGTATTATTAATAACAAGTGTCCATATATAATTCCATAACATAGTTGAGTTTCCACTCTTATTGAAATTAATAGGATATTTAGGTTTGAGTTTCCCCTCTTAATTGAAATCAATGGTATATTTAGGCTGTTTGTTTGGAAAGAAGAGCCCCCAGTCAGTGGCGGATCCACAGTGGGGTCATTGGGGTCGCGCGACCCCTTGGAAGCCATGGAAGCAACCTTCGAGACCCCTTGGAGATGGTGGGGCGACCCCTGGTGCGACCCCGTTGCCGTTGGAGTCGTCGGTTTTCTGGACAGGAGGACGAACGAAGAAGACGAAGGCGCTGTGCGCCAGTTTTGATTTTGAAAAAACCTGGGCAAAACGACGTCGTTTTGGGCCAGGCCGAAAAAAAAAAAAAAAAAAAAAAAATTCCCACCGTGTCCCTCCCCATCCCAGCCCTTCCTACCCGATCCCTATACAATTAAAAGCCCCAAATTTTCATCCTTCAACCCTAACTCAATCCCCCCAAATCCTCAACTCCTCTCCTCCATAGCTGCTGCCGCCCCCAACGTGAACTCCATCTCCTCCCTCCTCTGCTGGTGGCTCCAACTCCATCTCCTCCCTCCTCTGCTGGCGGCTCCAACTCCATCTCCTCCCTTGGTTTTTATATTGTGATGTGAGTATTTATTTTGAATATTTTGTATATGTAGAATATATTTAATTAATTGAAATTCAATTCATATTTATCTTGTGAGTTTTTATTGATGATTTGTTTATATTGATGATTTGTTTATATTGTGAGTTTTTATTGGTTTGTTTTTATTGATGGTTTGTTTATATTGTGATTTTTTATTTTCATTATTTTGTATATGTAGAATGCAAGATGAGATATTTAATTTAATTGAAAATCCAATTCATATTTATTTTGATTATGTTTATGGTTTGTTTATATTGTGAGTATTTATTTTGAATATTTTGTATATGTAGAATATATTTAATTTAATTGAAATTCAATTCATATTTATTTTGATTATATTGATGGTTTGTTTATATTGTGAGTTTTTATTTTCATTATTTTGTATATGTAGAAATTAGAATGCAAGATGAGATATTTAATTTAATTGAAAATCCAATTCATATTTATTTTGATTATGTTTATGGTTTGTTTATATTGTGAGTATTTATTTTGAATATTTTGTATATGTAGCAAGCATTATTATGGAACGGTTTTTTAAGAGAAAGTCATCATCGGGTTCGGGTAGTTCGAATAATGTTGATAGTTCAAATACTGTTGGTAGTTCAAGAACTCCAAGTTCAAGACAAAGTCAGTTAGATGATGTTTTGGGTAATCTTCAAGCGGATCCTGGATTAAGAACTCGAATAATAGATTATGACGCTAATATGAGAGATGAGGTCCGAAGATTATATCTACAAAAAGGACCTTGTCAACCTAGAGGTCATAATTTCCCAATAACTAATATGTCGGGAATTAATCGACGCTTCATTCCCCAATGGTTTGATGAGTTTGATTGGTTGGAGTATAGTGTATCTAAAGATGCGGCATTTTGTCTCTATTGCTATCTCTTTAAAACCAATTTTGAACAAGTGGGTAGTGAAGCTTTCACTGGAGATGGATTTAAGAATTGGAAGAAAGGGAGAGAAAGATTTAAGATGCATGTTGGACCGGTTGGGAGTGTTCATAATAAGGCTAGAGAAGCTGCTACAAATTTGATGAATCAAGCTACACATATTGAAACGGCAGTGAGCAAACACTCTGACCAAACTCGTAAGGCTTATCGCACATGCTTGATTGCTTCAATCAAGTGCACTAAGTTTTTATTGCGACAAGGTCTTCCTTTTCGTGGCCATGATGAAAGTGCCACTTCAAGCAATAGGGGAAATTACTTGGAGTTATTGCAATTCCTTGCAGATAATCATGATAAAGTTAGAGAAGTTGTGATGGAAAATGCTCCGGGGAATCTCAAATTACTAGCTCCTTCCATTCAAAAAGAAATTGTGAATTCATGTGCCCTTGAAACACTTGATGCTATCATGGATGGTCTAAAAGATAAATTCTTTTCAATATTGGTGGATGAAGCACGTGATGTGTCTGTGAAAGAGCAAATGGCTATGGTGTTGCGTTATGTGGATGACAACGGGCATGTAATTGAAAGATTTGTGGGTATCCAACATGTTACCGACACTACTTCAAGTTCACTAAAGGATGCTATTGACACATTGTTTTCTCGCTACGGTTTGAGCATTTCCAAGCTACGAGGACAAGGTTATGATGGTGCTAGCAATATGAGAGGTGAGTTGAATGGCCTTAAAACAAAGATATTGAGAGAACAACCTTGTGCATATTATGTTCATTGCTTTGTTCATCAACTTCAACTAGCTCTTGTTGCCGTAGCAAAGAATAATATAGACATTGCCTCTTTTTTTGCAACGGCTAATAATGTGGTTAATCATGTTGGAGCATCTTGTAAGCGGCGTGATTCACTTAGAGGGCAACTTCAAGAAGAGCTTGTGATAGCTTTTGAAAATGATTGTCTTATAACGGGGCGAGGCTTAAATCAAGAAACAAGTCTCAAACGTGCCGGTGACATACGATGGAACTCACACTATGGTACCTTGATTAGCATCATTTCTATGTTTTCATCCGTGGTTCATGTGCTTCAAATGGTTATTGATGATAATCCCAATGAAAGTGTGGGTGAAGCAAATACGTTAATGAGAGTGATACTTACTTTTGAGTTTGTGTTTCACTTTTTCTTGATGAAAGTCATATTGGGACTCACAAATGATTTGTCACAAGCATTGCAAAGGAAAGATCAAGAAATTGTGAATGCAATGGCTTTAGTGAAATCATGCAAGGAAAAGCTATATTGGATGAGGAATAATGGGTTCGATGCATTGGTTGATGAAGTATCTTCTTTTTGTGAAAAACATCATATTGATGTTCCTAACATGGAAGAGGCATTTATACTTCCAGGGAGGTCAAGGCGTTATGCTCCAATAAAGACAAATCGTCATCATTATCGTGTGGAGCTCTTTATTTATGTCATTGATGAGCAAATTACGGAGTTAGAGGATCGCTTTAATGAGGTAAATACCGAGTTGCTTATTTGTATGGCATGTTTGAGTCCGAAAGATTCATTTGTAGCTTTTGATAAACCAAAGTTACTTCGTCTTGCTCAATTTTATCCTCAAGACTTTTCGGATGAAGATCGTTTGGCACTTGAAGATCAACTTGAGATTTATATTCATTATGTGTGTTCCAGTAGTGATTTCTCTCAATTGGAAGGGATTGGTGATCTTGCAAAAAAAATGGTGGAGACAAGGATGCATCAAGTATTCAATTATGTATATTACATTGTCTTTAGTTTTACCAGTTGCAACTGCTTCAGTGGAGAGAGCATTTTCTGTCATGAATATTGTTAAGGGTCCACTTAGGAACAAAATGGGAGATCAATGGTTGAGTGATAGCTTGCTTGTTTATATTGAGAGAGATATTTTTGCTTGTATTGAAAATGAAGCTATAATGCTTCGTTTTCAAAATATGAAACCTCGTCGTGGACAATTATAGTTTGTAATATTGTTTCCATTATGAATTATGAATGAAAGTACTATGATTTCATTTTCAATATGTTTTTCCATCCTAAATTTTTATTTGAACTTTTACACTGCGACCCCTTGGGGTAAGATTCCTGGATCCGCCACTGCCCCAGTGTCTCTCGGTCTCTTCTCCAGGTTTTTGGTTCTCATCAAACATGGCAAACACGGCAAACACGTAAGTGTCTATGGGGCTTTCAGGTTTCTTCGGAGTCCCACCCTTCACATGTTTAATCAAATTTGAGTTGTAAATTCTTGCATTCTCGGTCGTTGTCACTTGCTCATCTCCGCCAGCAGAGGGCCAACCAGTCTCCGATACAACAATTTTCAGAGAGCCGCCTCCAGCCTTCTCTAATACTGAGTAATGTGCATCTAGAATTGCATCAAACAGGTTTTGATACCCAAGCCGATCGTCATTGACTACAACCGATGGAGATGTAAAAAGAGCGTACTCGAGTTTAATCTTCTGACTATTTTGAATGTAACTAAAATATGTGTACATGTTAACAAGTAAAGGAGATTGGTTTCTGACTAGGAAGCTTATGATAGGATCGAGAAATGGTCTATAATCCGGCCGGAATAAGCCTTTTGATGGAGGAAATGATTCCTTGAGAATTATAGGAAAAACGGCAGTGGAGACTTTGATTTGGTTTGCAAGACCAGCCCTAGAAATTGCATTTTGAATATTGTCCATCGCAGGGCCAACATAGGGTGCTCGGTTACCCAGGGCATCTACTTCGTTTCCAACGGCGATGTATTTGAAATTGACATTCGGATAGCTTTTGACATTTCTTTGAACCCAATCATCTGCACGGGCTTGGTTAGAAGAAATGTCTTGAAGACGCTCATTTTCGATGCCAAGCATGACCTCGATGGTGGAGCCTTGAAGGGCTCGGAGAGCGTCGTCGTTGGGAGCATATAGCCGTAGTTTTTGGATGTTATATTGTTTGTAGAGAGCTATTACTTCTCCTGAGGGTGGCAAGTTTCCAAGCGTTCCATAACAAACACCAATGCTTGCTCCTGCATCAGATTCAAAGTTAATGATATTTATAAGATACAGTATCTTAAAAGAAAAGGAGTTTTAATACTCTTTGTTTTAACCGAATCACACGCATAACAATTGTCAAAGTTTATTGTACAACGGTACATAATAGTGGTGAGGTTATAAAATGATAGTGTTTTTACACTACCAACGTTGATTGTTACATCGTGAATGTCTTGTTACATTATTGACATAAGTTAATATTAATGTGTGTGTGTGTATGTATGTATATCTATATATATATATCATGAAATCTATTATCGTTGTTAACTTTTAGGCTTCCTACCATCATGTTTAATGGTGTTATAATATGAAAGTTATGACATAACGTCTTAATTATAAGAAATGTAAGGTTACTAAAGCAAATTAAGATACAAAATAAATAAATAGATGTATATTACAAAAAAGCGTAGTAGCCCTTTGATTTATGGAGAAGCAACTTATGACTTGAAAGGTATGCACACATGGTACGAACATGCAAGTGTGCAATATTTGAGAGAGAGAGAGAGAGAGAGAGAGAGAGAGAGAGAGAGAGAGAGAGAGAGAGAGAGAGAGAGAGAGAGAGAGAGAGCCTTAGTGGTAAAGGTAGCCATTAGCAGACCAACAAGTAGCATTATGGAAACCATGGGAGGGCTTTTCCCAATCAAATTGGACGACTCGACCATTGTGCAATTTCTTACACAGCTAGCCAATTAGATGGAGAAATGAAATAGTTAACAAGGAAAGACACTGCCTCTCCAACTTGTGAGGTGCCCTCTTTATATACAGCTCAAGTCACGGACTCAGAAGATAATTGCATGCATAGGGGGTGGTACGTACTACTCGAATAACACCGTTTGGTCTTTCTTTTCCACAAAATCAAGTGGTGGATGTGTAAATTGACTTATATGGTCTTCTAACGAAGTCTCCTCTGTCGTCTCCAGAAAATTCAAGCATTACACTGTATTGGTCTTTTTTTTTTTTTCACAAAGACAAGCGGTGGATGTGTCAATTGATGTATATGGTCTTCTATCGAAGTCTCCTTTGTAGGCTCACATTTAAGGTTTACAGGTCGGTAATGTGCATGTCTGAGAGATTTTTCAATTAATGTGACCAGCACACGAGGTAATATACCACGTGTCATTATACAAATAATGGGATATATGTGTTAAAAAGTTAATAATTTCACTACTTACATAAAAACACGTGGTGTATCACTCGTGTTCCCACCACAATGAAAAATTTGTCGTGCTTGTCGACCATGCAAAACATAGAACACTACAACACGTTATTTCATTAATTGATGCGTTGTTTTGTTGTTGCAACTTAGTAATCGGTGTGTAACTGCAGGTAAGCTCAAAAGTTGTTCCCGTCCCTGTAAGGGAGATGTCAACCATCTCTCCTTTCTACGAGCACTATAATTGCAGCAATTGAAGTAAGGAATGAAGATCATCTTTCAAATTTGAAGATTAATAGGAGGGACAAAATATGTTTTAAAATAGGATATACCATTAGATAAAATACTTTTTTATGACATTTGAATCAATAGCATTTTTAAAATGTCACGCGGGACTCCGCTATTTCAGGTATCTTAAAAAATTTGACTTTAACATGACAACAAAAACACATCATACATGACATTTAAATAATGTCATGTACAAATCAAGTTGGATGACATTTTGTGAGTGTCATAAAAATGAAAACTAGTTTCCATGGCGCTGTGTTAATGAAGAAAATATTGAAAATGCCATCTGGTACAACTTTAACGACCTGTGTGCCATAAACGCCATTAACATGCGTCATTAAAAGTCTTTTTTAATTTTTTATTGACATTATATACTCTAAACTGGGATATGTGATTCCAACTTGATTGTAAGTAGACTAACCTAACTCATACTTATAAGATTTTTTTTTAGTGAAGGTACGATATTCATTGATAGAAAATCGAATACATACAAACATGATAGGGTGCATACAATGGGCTTCGATAAAAACCTTGTAAGGGATTTCAACCCGGACGAAGGAAAAAGAGAGTCCTACACCATGAGAGATTACATATGATTACTATCCTCAATTAAAAGGTCTATTATTACATCAAAAGGTTCCTCGAACCAAGCTACCGAAGTATCAAGGGCTAAACCCAATCTAGCCAACCTATGTACTACCTTGTTCGTCGAGCATCGGCCAAATGTAACCTTGCACTGAGAAAAACCATTTAAAATCTATCTAGTATCTGCAATAATGTGCCTCAAAGAAGATGAATCCTTTAGGCCCTCATGTTGACGTGCCGTGGTCACCATCAAAGCATCCCCTTCAACTTCCACGTATGTAGTCTGCTGGTGTTGTGAAAAAAATCACTGCTTCCCTTGCTGCCATAATCTTTGCCAACAATGGAGAACCAGTTCCCTCAACTCTCATTGCTATTATAGCCATGAATTCCCCTTTGTCGTTTCATATCACTACCCTCATTCCTCAAATCTCTAACTGTTCATTCCACGTCGCATCAAAATTACTTTTAATCCACCCATTTTTTTGTCGCTTCCATGGCTGCCTAGTGACCATGTTGGTGTTCTTCCTCAACCCATGCCATTTAAGGAATTCATGTAGCCATGTATGCACTTTACAGTGCATTTCCGAAGGCTCCAGAGCCTTTCCATTCCACAACATTGCATTACGTTCTGTCCATGTGCACCAAATTAAAACCATTACCAAGTCAAAACTCTCCCCCGACATTGAACCTGCAATGGCAGCTATCTATTCCATCAAGCTCTACTGCCTATCCCCTTGGCTTCTGATACCTAGTGGACTAGAAAACCACACCACCATCGCACGGGGACAGAACCTCATCACGTGATCAATCGTTTCCACATCCCCATCACAAAACACACACGTATGTGTAATTTCTTTTTCCTCAAGTTGTCCCTTGTCGATAATGCATCCAAGTAGCATCTCAACACACAGATTTTTACCTTCCCCGACACGTGAGCTCTCCATATCACTTTCCACAAAAATTTGACCTCCGCTACCATTATCGAACCACTAGGTTCATTCCTATTTACTTCCCCATAATACCGTCCCAAATGGTATGCACTCCTCGTTATAAACTTTCCATTTGACTCCACATTCCATATTAAGATATCATCTGTACTAAACATGCAAAGAGAGATGCATTTGATTAGTGCTACCTTTTCCTCCTTGATCTTGGACAAGATTGCACCTACAAAACAAATAACACCTTAGGTCAAGGCCAAGAGCCTCACGCGTCCATGATGAATGAGGGGGGCTTTGGCCGAAGAACCTCAGATGCCAAAGTTAGAATTTAGAGAGAAAAATGTTTGAGAGTTTTGGAGAATTTTAGCAAGAGTGTGGACTTAGCTTTTTAGAGAAAATAAGGTTCAATATATAGAGTATGGCCGGCCCTCTTGGGAGAGAGAATGGCCGGCCTTTTGGGTAATTTTTAAGTGTAATGGGTGATTTATTTGGTAATTAATGGATTAATTAGGTAATAAATCCATTAATTGGCCAATTAACTCAATTTATATGGAATGTTTTGAAGGTTATGGAATAATTTCCTTGTAGGAAATATAGGATGAGGTTGGATGAAATAGTTTTGAATTTGTTACCTATTTTGGGCACTTTTGACTTGGTTGAGTGATGATTGCCCGTTGATCGCGCGTAGGAATCCCATTATGCCTAAAGGGTATTTTTGTCCTCTTTTATCCAAAAATCCACGTGTCGCCTTGTGATTATTTTTGGCTCCACAAATGCCCTCACACCTGTTGGGCTGCTTGCAGGAAAGGGCAGCAGGTGTAGAGATCTTCTTGCTTTACGAAACTTTGGATTGATTCCTATTTTGATGTAGATTCCCTTTTTAATAGGAAATTAGATCCTTCTAGGAAAGGGAAATAAATTTCTCTCAAAGCCTATTTAAGTCCACCTAAGTGGATTATTAAATCAACTTTGAAGAGCAATTTATTCTACCCTACAAGAGAGAGAGAGATTAAAGGATATTTGTTCCCCCTCCTCTAGCAATCTTTTACATCTTGCCTGTGCAAATGACTGTCTTTCGTTGCTTTCTTCATTTTCTCTGTGCCGCACTGATGTAAGAAAAATTTCTTTTTTCTTGTCTTGTTCTTGGATAATGCTATCGCAGGGTAGCCGTCAGGGTGGTGTGTCAAGTCGGATGGGACCATTGCTTTAGGCTGCTCAGCTTGGCTAGAACCAAGGGCAGCTTGTGCGGCTGGGACCGCAGATTGTGGCACTGGGGCACGGTACTAGGCGAGCCGTATGCCTCATGTCTTTTGAGAGAAACGAGGAGGTCGCGGGCCTTATGAGCTGCTAAAATGCTGGGCATGTAGGCCTCCTACCTGCTAGTCCGAGAGAAAAATGAGGGAAAAATCGGTATGGGTTGAGCTCCCTTGCTGAGTACTATGAATGACGTTGGCTGCTTAATCCTCTTCATTGGGAAAAAGGTAAGCTGCTCCCGAAAGATGAGGTAAAGAGGATCAAGGCAGATGTATTGGCTTGTCTGAATGCTGTCGTGGAGCCTACTATGAATGAAGGTGGAAAGAAGAGATATTCTCCGCCTGCTCAAGAGATGCCAGTTGAGAAAAATTGAAGACTTCCTCCGTTGCTTGTGAGGGTCCGCTTGCTGCCCAGAAGCTTGTGATTGACATGACCTCTTCCAATGGGAAGAAAATAAGGCTACTAGATCTGAGCATATGGCGTCTGCCATGTCGAGAATGGCTAGTACAATTGGTGCATCTCCGTTATTTCTTCACTCTCTTCCTTACACTATGTACGATCCATTAGTTTCCTTTTAGCGAGGTAGTGGACAATTAGAACTTTTCAAATCGATTGTGAATTGAAATATACTTTCAATTCTCCCATTAGTGATTATACACCTTTAGGGCTTCCACAAACCATGAGTGACACCTAGCAGTATGTCATGGCTACCCAAGCTAATCAGAAGAGGTGGAGAACCTATTTAGTTTAGGATTACAATGCAATACGGTATTTCTCTAATACAATACTCTTGACCATATTCTTTGGTTTGATAGTTTATTCATGTCTACTATCCAATGTGATTCATTTTCTTATATGATTACCTTTAATGTGATTTGGAATAACTTCCTAAATCTCATTCATACTTTGGCCAGAGATTCTTAATCATATCATAGAGTATTCTCCCTCAAACTGTTTGAAGGTTAGAGATCCCTTGTTGCGTATTCACTTGCCTTAATGGCTAAGTGGCTTAACCCTAACTATGTCGTGGACACCCTCTGACAGAGTGACTTTGACATAGTCAAAGATCAAGGACCTAACCATAAGACAACTGTAATGCCTCAGGTCAAATGATTACTTTGCATTATCCTAACCATGTTCTTATGTGACATGAATATGAGAACTCCTCGTTGATCGCGTTCAGTGGACTCATTCTCTATTGAGCACCTACATACTTGTCTTGGTGTTAGTTGCATCAATGACTCGAGACCAGTTACTCTCCCTAAGAGAAGACATAGCACGTACTGATCTTAATAGACTATCAATACCTAATTGGCAATCCTATGATCAAGAACGTTTAGGATATGTATAGAAAAAAAAGAATGGTCTCTAGAATCTAACTTCTTTAGATCACATTCTCCTAATTACATATTCCTTAGACTTTATCGTTTAAGCATATAACATTTATATGAGACGGCTTAAAACAATAATCTTTGCCCTTTATATTAAAGTATATTAGTTTAACATGTGAAATGTCCGTAAAGTATCATCATATGATTGGTTTTAAGGCACATTATTAACACATAGTCGAGATGCGACCTCGTCAGATTTGATCTCTCCGACTCCTCTTCACGGGATGCTGAATCAAATTTTTTGATACTTAACGGAAGTGACGGCATCTAGCTTAAGCAACCAAGGTCTCCTAAGAATCCCATTGTAGGGAGATGGGTTGCTTACGATCGTGAACATCTGCTTTGAGACAACTGGTAATGTTTTCATTTTCACTTCAAGTGTGATGTGGCCGATGACAGTTGAGGTGTGTTCATTGAATCCGGTGAGTACCTCTGCTCGACGTATGATTGTGCTTTCCATGCCCATCTTGTGAATGACTGAAAGTTGAAGTAGGTTGACTGCACTTTCGTTGTCAACCATCATTCTGTCGATTATGGCATAGGCTAGTTGGACAGATATTACTAGTGCGTCGTCGTGTGGGAAATCTACGCCATCTGCATCTTGCTTGATGAAGTCAATAATAGGTCCAGGTTGGGTGTTAACTGCTTGGACATGTGAGACTAATAGAGCCTGCTGGATCTTCCTCTTCTTAGAGTTGCTGGTGGCCCCCAAGTGCTCGGAGTCGGCAAAGATACCATTGATTCGAATCGTCTTAGTTGGTGGCTCTTCGTCGTCGTCTGCGTTCTTTTTTTGCTACGCAGTTGGCTTGTCCAAGTATCTGTCGACCTTACCTTTTTTCACGAGCTTCTCTAGGTAGTTCTTCCAAGTTTAGTAGTTGTCATTTGTGTGACCTCTAGGTGGAATGCGTAATATTTGGTGTGGTCTAACTTGGAAGTATCTCATTTTGATTGTTTCGGCAGCTTGAACCATGGCTTGTTCTTGATGTCGCGAAAGATTTGATGGATCGAAATTGAGAACTAGAATAGTTCTTGGTTATCGGGCCTTCTTTGGTTGTGGGTCGGTCCCTATGCTTGGCCTCCTGCCTACCCTTGCTGGACTACTTCCCGTCCTCCTTCCTTTGAGCCACTTCTGACTTTTTTCGAGTCTATTCGGGCATCTTTTCTGCTCGTTGAGCCTCATCCCAAAGTGCATGCTTCTCTGCCAAGGCAAAGGAATCTGCTAGAGTTAAGTTTTCTTTCATGATCATTTCTTCGAACAGTGGGTGGTCTGCTGGGAGTCATCTTTGGAAGGATGCACTTGCTATCGAGTCGTCGCATCCGACGATCTTTGCCTTTTCTGCATTGAACCTCTTTACGTACTTGCGAAGCGATTCCTTTAGGTTTTTCTTCACATTGAACAAGTGGTCGGACTTTTTCTTGATCGAGCGGTAAGATGAGTACTCTTTGGTGAAAACCAAGGAAAGATCATCAAAATTTCGGATGGATCATGGTGGTAATGTGTGAAACCAATCTTGCGCCTCGCCTTGTAGAGTGGTGGGGAATATTTTGTACATAAGGGCATCGTTGTTTCAATAAAGGACCATCGTGCTTTGGTAGTGCTTCAAGTGTCTTTCCAGATCTCCATCTCATTTGAAAGATGTGAAGTGTGGCATGCTAAACTTGTGTGGAGGCTCTGCTTGCTCGATCTCGTCCATGAAGGGTGACCTGCTCATGTTGGTCGTATCCCGTCGTAGTGCTTCATCGGCCACTTGCTTGCGTTGGAAATTATGTAATCGTTCGTTAATAAGTCTCTGTACTTCTTCTTGGATTTACCTTTGTTGGGGTAGTAGAGCTCTCGGTTGCCCCCGGTCTTGACCTGTTAGTCTAGGCTGCTCTTCTATGTTCTCGGCTCGTCTATGCCACGGTAGCGGTGCATGTGGTTCGCTCTTGGTAAGCAAGGAGATTCTTCGCAGGCTACCGGTTGAACTTGAGCGAGATTGAGTGACTGCTTTTCTCCGTCTATTGTGCTTCCTGCTCCGATGTGATGTGGATGATGCTCATTGAGGGCTTAGCCGTGAATAAACGCTTTGCTTGGAAGGCTGCTCATGTTAATCATCGGAGTGTGGCCCCAACCGTGAGTGTATACTTGCCCGTGGGCCTAGTCGAGAATGTACGTTCCTTCGCACGCTAAGACGGGAGTATACGCTATCTTGGGGGCATAATCGGGAGTGTATGCTGCCTGAATGCTCTGTTCATGGTTGGTTGAGTGGCTGTTTGTCGAGACACTGCTGGAGAGGTTCCTCGTCTACCTTTGTCCTACTTTAGGACACCTCGTCTGGGGCACGTTAGATTTTGGTGCGTTGCAAGAGCTAATTCACCAAGGTCGTCTATTGTGCAAGGGCACTCGGATTGGAAGAGCTTGGAAGGAATGTGCCTCCTTGTGCCTCTTTGGCTGAAAAACCTCCGATGCCAAAGTTAGAATTTGAGGGAAAAGTGTTTGGAGAATTTTTGAGTGTTTAGTAAAAGTGAAAACTTAACTTTTTAGAGAAAATGAGGTAGAATATATAAGGCATGGTTAACCCCCTTGGGAGAAAAGGTGACCGACCTTTTGTGTATTTTTTGGGTGTAATTGGTAGTTTAATTGGCCATTAATAGATTAATGATAGGAGCATATTTATGTGACTTTGTTAGCCTATTTTCTTGCGTTTACTCAGTTAGCTTATATTTATTAGAGTGTTTTAAGCTATTTTCGTGTGTTTGTAGGTCCAAATGGTAAAGTTGACAATAAAGGGCATTTTGGAGCATTTTAGAGCAGTTTTGGGCTTGGAATGGATAGCATATGCATGGAGCAAGGTGGATGGACATTTTGGAAGTTCAAGAGAGGCTAGGAATGTGCTTAACATCTGGAGAAATTAATTCAAGATTTGGAAGATAAGGAATCAGCTAAAAGAAGGAAACATTATCCAAACTACCTTATCTTATCCAAACCTTATCCAACCTTATCTTATCCAAACTAATCTTATCTTATCTTATCTTATCCTAATCTTATCCTACCTTAATTCCATCTACAAGGGGGAATCAATTTCACATTAAATAACCTGTTATTTGGTTTTAGAAGTCCTAAAACGGTGCTGCATACTTTATCCCTTGTCCTTCTAGAAACCTTCCACTACACCCCCTTTCTAGAAGCCCTAGAAATCTGCCGCACCACCCTAACCCTTTCCCCCTAGGAATCTACCGCACCTAGTCCTTTTCCTTCTTGGTTTGTGTCATGCCTATCCTTCTCCTCTACAACTTTGTGCCGAACCCTAGCCTATAAATATTCATTGTTGTCACAATTTTCTGGGGAGTTTTTAGAGAGAGCAATTCAGAGAAAAAATACAAAGAGTGTCGCAGCTTTGCAAGGAAGGAAGGAGAATAAAAGCTTGGAGCCGTGCCTGCCATCCAAGGCCATTGGAGTGCTGGAGCGTTTCTGGGTTCTTTCTATCCTTAGTTTTAGTTCAATGTTTGTTTTAATTTGGTTTCCAGTTATGATGAACATGTGGAACTAATTTCGTTTTAGTTAGAGGTGGATTCAAAGCCATGGACATATGTTTTATATGAATTGATTACATCCAGTCATTGTTTCGTAAAACATGAATGCGATTTACTTATCTGTTTTATTAAGAACTTGTTCTTGTGTGTTGATTAAGGATGCATACTTAGTTTGCATGCAAGGATTTGATGCTAGAATGTAAGGGAATTTCACATAATCATTATGAACTTATATTCAGAAGTAGTAAAAGTCACTAGTCATGATTGTGTTAAGTAAATCCATGGCAGGGGTATTATGCAGTTCATAGTTACGAATGCCTTGTCAATGCTTATGATTTTCATAGAATTTAATGATCTTTGATATATATCTCTATTATGCAGTTCATATTCAATGAATTTAGGAAAATCTAAAAGTTAATTTGTGCTTCTCACGATTAATTTGGAGCATTGTCATTCATGGTTTATAGGAATAATAGCTGAAAATCGATTTGTATGCATATGTGTCATGTGTGGAGTAAGACCCTCTAGCTAGCCTTTCACCCCTAAAAACATCCAATTTCGTATTACCCTTAGTTTGCTTTTGCAAGTACTTAGGTTTACTTTAAATTCGTCAAAACAACCCCCATTTAGTATTCTGAGTCTTTTTAGTTTAATTTTCGTTCAAATCACCCTCTAGTTCTTATTTTGAGGCAATTTAACTTAGTTTTGTGTTATTTGAGTCAGTTTAGCTTGTTTTGAGTTGTTTGAGTCTAGTTTTCAGTTTTTAAATTTAATTGTGTTGATTAGCATCCCTAACTAATCCTCGGCCTAGAACGATCCCTACTTACTCGTACTACAATTGTATAATATATAGGGTTTAATTTGTGTGTTAGTTTTTACCACATCAATTAATTAGGTAATAAATCCATTAATTAGGCAATTAACATAATTTAAAAGGAATGTTTTGGAGGTTACCTTGTGAAGAAGATTTATGACGATGGATGAAATAGGTTTTGAATTGTTACCTACTTTGGGCACTTTTAACTTGGTTGAGGGATGAATGCCCGCTGCTTGTGCGTAGGAATCTCGATACGCCTCAAGGGTATTTTGGTCCTTTTCTATCAAAAAATCCACATGTTGCGTTGTGATTATTTTTTGCTCCGCAAAAAGAACTCTCCGATAATATAATTACAAGTGTAAATTTAGTGTAGGATTTATGTTTCAACCGTTACGATCCAACTTGAAGGTGAAAAAGTTGGCAACACTGGGATTATACGAAGATTATGAAAGCTTCAATGCAACGTGTTCTTGAGAACTTTACACATAATGTATACGAAGAGAGAGAGAGAGAGAGAGAGAGAGAGAGAGAGAGAGAGAGAAAGAGAGATATTTTTGATTTCTTGATTGTCAAGTTATGATTACAATTGTTGTTATATAATCTTCCTTTTACTTAGCTGCTAATCTTCCATCTCCTTATCCCAACTATATTCTAACAACTTATAATAGCTCATCCCTTTAATCTATTGACAAGTGTCACTTGACTTGACCCTTGATCTTCTCTTCACTTGGATAGCTTTTCTTCACTTGGTCTTTACTTGGATCCTTATAGATTAGAGACAACATAAGAAAAAAGAGCAATGGGAAAAGTTGATAGAAAGGTTTGTCGTTAGATGCATAGAGGGGTGATACCAAGATAGGAATCTCAGTTTAATGTAATTAGGCTAGATAAATTAGCCTTTTATTTATAGGAATTTTAACGAAAAACTCATATTATTGTTTACTTTAACGAAAAACTACATTTTTACACTAAAAAGTTAATATTAGTACGTTAAAACTCAAAGTTTTCAAACCATTTTCATTAGTTTTCCTTTTATTTATTTCCATTATATATTAGAGTTTACAAAGAGAGTTTGAGATGAAACCAAACTTTTCAAAATCATAACAGATAACAAAGAGATAAATACAGAAATTACAAAATTTATAAATCAAAACTCGAAGACTGCAGGACGTTGGGGTCATTCAAACTGAGTTAAACTTTCTCTTGCAACTGATTGGATGAGATAGGAGAACCATTTGAATTTGGTTTTGACGGGCTTAGCTTACCAAATAACATGTTGCCATCTTATGGTGCGTGAAATACGCAGAAATTTGTGTTTGTTTAGCTTTATTTTCAGTTCTTGCGATTGTCCCTAGTCAATAACCAAGTCAAGTCCCCGCTGGGATCATTGAAGTAGATTGTTTTAACTGTGTTTAGGCTAGACAGACGAGGCAAAGTTGCCTTGTGAAGAAGGCAATCAAATGGTCTTCTGAACAATATTTATTTTGTTTTTTAATTTATCCCCTAAGCCTAACTTTATTGCTGTCATGTAAGACAAAATGTAAAAGGCAAAAAGGATAACAACTGTTTCAAATGCAAATTAACCCCTAGAAAGGAAGTTAGGCTCCATACTTAACTACTAATAAGCATATTAGGCTTATTAATTTTAATCTTGTTTGTCACTTAGTATTACGTAATATGATATTTTTTTCACTTGTAAGTGAGAGGTCTTAGGTTCGAATTTTGTTAATGATGAGTTCGATACTAATTTATTCATTCCAGCCTAATAGTTGGCCAAAGAGATGGGTGGCCAAAATTAACCATGTCAAAGAATCTACTCTATTTCAGATTGGACCTCAGCCCTGCTTTTGTGTCGTGCTCTGTCTCCTCCTAGTCTTAGATCCTGGGCAAGTCCTTGGTTGGCTTTCCTGATATTTTCTCCTTTTGTTCTCTGTTGTGTTTAGCTTTTTTCTCTTGTTTTGCTGTAGGTCTTTTGGGCTTTGGCCGTGTTGAAGGGATCCTTTCTGCCCGAAAAAAAAAAAGAATCTACTCTATTTACAATTATTTTATTGTTTTATTTTCTAATAAAAGACCGTAAAGTTAAGATCAAATGTCATAAACAAATAAGGACGTTGTGAAGTTAAGATTAATGTCATCACTGTCTTTAGAATTCTAGCTAGTTTATGTTTGATGTTATTTAAATATAAGAAAAGGAACACACTAATCTTGAACCAATTTAAGTTAAATATGGCATATATAATCTTGTAAGTATGAGTTGGTCGTGGGTAACAAGGGGACTGAGCACTATGGAAGACATGGTCTCCAAATTTTCTGGGCAATTTGCGTTCATGGAAGATGAACAACATATACTTATGGTTGATGCGAAGGAGGTGTTGACGTTGAGATCTTCGAAAGTTTTCTTGGTGGGGAAGGTGTTAACACAAAAGCCCTTCAACAAGGAAAGTTTCAAGCGTCAAATGCAAAGCTTGTGGAAACCCAAAGCGAATGTATTTATCATGGAGTTGGAGAATGATAGATTCGCGTTTGGGTTCAACACGAAGCAAGAGATGATTGCTATCCAACCTGGGGGGGGGGTCCATGGTTCTATAATAAGCAATATTTATCGGTACTGGAAGAGGCAGATAATGTAACACAGCCATCGAAGGTGCTGTTATCCTATCAGGACTTTTGGGTTCTGATTAAAGCACTTCCGATTTGTTACATGATGAGACAAATGGGTAAACTTCTCGGCAACCACTTAGGGGAGTACATTTTATTGGACCAAAGTTGAAAGGAGGAGCAATATAAGAGCATTCTCAGAATCAGGGTTCGTATTAATGTTTTTAAGCCACTGTGACGGTGTGTGGCTATTCAAATTGATGGCTCTATGGTGACAACCGATGTTCGTTATGAAAAACTACCCCTAACGTGCTTTTTCTATGAGATGATGGACCATGTTGAGGACCAATGTGAGAAAGTTTGTGGAAAAAATGATGATGACAAAGCTAAGCCTTATGGTAGATGGTGCCAAGATGATGTTCTATCCCCTGAATATAAGAAACCATTGAGGAAACGCTTTGGTTTAGGTCTTGAGCCTAGATGGTCCATGAGAGTTCCGAATTCTATGGAGGTCGATGGAATGCATGAGGAGGATGAAGTTGCAGTGCAATTCCGGAAAAGGTGGGGCGACGGCGAGATGACCCAAAGACGGACAAAAATTCAATGAATTAATCTGGTTGGGGGTTACAATGTAACGATGCCACATATAACCGACAATTAAAGCCATTTATACCTGACCTTAATGATTTGGCACCGTTTTTGGATGCAACTGATAATTCCACGACAATCATTCCTTATGAGGCTGCACCTATTTTATGTTAGAGTCAGCGCAATAATGACGAGGAAAGAAGAAGCATAGTTATGCCGCAATCTTTGGACCCGCATAACAACATTATGATTTTTGGAACGCAAATTCAAATGGAGCATTTATACCTCCCTATTGAAGATGTTGTTATGCTGGACCAAGACCGAGTTCAACCTGGGCCTGAGACTATGATTGTTACTAGAGGCTCGAGAAAAGAGCCTAACCAAATGCAATTAGGAATGGAGCTAGAAAAGGTTGTTGTTGTACATGAGGAAGGGATGGGAACACTACAAAGGCAGTTGGGAGAGCAAGTTTTCGGAGGGGACATAACTAAATGGTCATTAGGATCCAACCCTTTTAATTTGGCCCCTTTTTATATGGAAATCAAGCACATGAATAGAGAACAAATAAACAGGGTGGGGGTACTACATACATTACTCGAATAAGAAAAAGAAGAGCACAACGAAAGCTCCCTGAGTTGGGGAAGAGAAGTGAACGAGAAGTGGGTGATAATTGGAATAGGCCTGAACCCAAGCGAAGGTCTGTGGTGTATTCTTCTATGAATTCTACAACGACGGAGGCTAACAAGTATCAGCCCCGTCGACACCAATGAGTTGTGTAAGCTGGAATTGTTGTGGGCATAGGAACCATCAGCTAATTCGTGCATTGAAGAGACTAGTTCTCTCAAAAGATCATAGTGTGATTTTTCTATGCGAAACAAAAAGCTCAGTGGAGTATATAGAGAGATTAAAATCACAATTAAAGTTTGATTTTACTTTTACGGTACCTAGTAGAGGACATTCGGGAGGTTTATGTGTGATGTGGAAGAAGGAGGACAATCTCTCGTTGTGAACGTATTCTCTTAACCATATAGACTTAGAAGTAGGTGGATTGGGGGATAGAGAGCATTAGGGATTGACATTCTTCTATGGTTTTCCGGCAGAGAGTGATCGCCATAAATCATGGCCATTACTTGAACGATTGTAGACAAACTTGACCTTACCTTAGTGTTGTGTGGGGGATTTTAATGAAGTTTTATATGCGGATGAATAGGGAAGGGGAGACTTGAGAAGCGATAGACAAATGGAGGGATCTCATAATGCATTGGGAATTTGCCAACTCACAGATTTGGGTTTCACTAGATACAAATTTACCTAGGAAATGACACGCGGTGGAGGTATAAAAGTAGGATTAGACTAAGCAATGGCTAACTAGAAATGGTTGACTTATTCCCCAGATATCGTGTTGTGCATCTAAATCCTACATCATCGGACCATGTTCTTATCTTTGTTGATTGGCTAGGAAGAAATCGAGAACGACACAAAAAGTTATTTAGATATAAGGAGGGGTGGAATTTGAAAGAAGGGTGTGTGGAGGTGGTAAAAGTAGGGTGGCAACAACTTTCAATTGATCATCAATGTATCAGGTTACAGAAAAGGACGTCAAAGCAACAAAGGATTAGTTGAATACTTTATTTGGGCTGTGACAACCCGTCCTAAATTTTATGGATCAAAAGGGTAAATTGGGAATTTTACTTTGGTTTTAAGATATTTGTTTAAATGTTTATTTTGGGTTTTCTTTTGCGATTGGTTGGTGTGCCTAAGGGGGGCCCACTTGTGATTCTTGTCCCCGGACCCAAATCTCTCATCTCTCTCCTTGTTCTTTCTTTCCCTCTCATTCTCCTTCCTCTTCCTGTATCTCTCTCACTCTCAGACAACTATCTTTCCTTCTTCCTTTCGCTGCACCCAACCTTCCCCGAGGGTAGCTTACACATACACACAAACATACATACACACGACGACAGCACCATCATCATCACCGCCCTAACTCTCATTCTCTCATTCTCTTTCTTCATCTCTATGGAGCATAGAGAAACTCTAGCAAGTTCCTTGTATCCTCGATGTTGGTAAGGCATTTTTACCCTCAAACCTTCATTCTTTCCTTGTTTCGATTGTTAATGAGTGTGTTTTGGGGACTCTTTGGGACAAAAAACACCTTGATGGAGCTTCTCCATGTTTTCGGTGAGAATGTTGTGTTTTTAGACTGTTTTTCGACCACTCCCCGACCACGGCTAGCCACGAGGAAGGTATAATTCGACTCTCTATTTCCCGAGCTTCATTTTGGTGTTTTGAATTGCTTGGAAATGTTATGTTTTGAGCTCCGTCGGAGCTAGGGAAGTTTTCAGCCAAAAACCAACTTCCTTCTCTGGCGAGAACAAGCAATGCAGGGCCTTTGGGCCTAAACCCCAAGCCTAAAACTTTAGGGCAGCCTAAACCCAAACCCTTGTTAAATTAGGCCTCTGGGCTGTAAGTGACTCGGGTCTGAAAATGTCTGGCCCTTTCAACCGTCGTTTTGACTTGAACCTTGGTGAAAAGGCAGTCCCACCTTCTCCAGACAACATATGGCCCCCATCCTTCATATCCCCTACTGGTCCCCTTACCGTTGGGGATTTGGTGATGAAGAATGATATGACAGCTGCGGTGGTGGCCAGGAACCTTGTCACTCCCAAAGATAACAGACTACTTGCCAAACGGTCTGATGAGTTGGCTGTTAAGGATTCTCTGGCTCTCAGTGTGCAGTGCGCAGGTTCCGTGTCTAATATGGCCCAATGCCTATTTGCCCGAACCCGTCAAGTTGAATCATTGGCGGCTGAAGTGATGAGTCTCAAACAGGAGATTAGAAGGCTTAAGCATGAGAATAAACAGTTGCACAAGCTCGCACATAACTATGCTACAAACATGAAGAGGAAGATTGACCAGATGCAGGAATCTGATGGTCAGATTTTACTTGATCATCAAAGGTTTGTGGGTTTGTTCCAACAGCATTTGCCGCCTTCATCTTCTGGGGCTGTATCGCGTAATGAAGCTCCAAATGATCAACCTCTGATGCCTCCTCCTTCTGGGGCTCCGCCGACTACTATGGCTCTGTCGACTACTGAGACTTCTCCTAAGCAGCCTTTGTAAAGGCTCCCTCTTGTATTTATCTGCTTAATGTTCCTTTCTTTTTTATGAATGTAAAAATACCTCGCATAACTGTCAGTGTTTCAAATATAAACCCACACCAAAAATAATTAAACAAGCAACAAATAAAAATGACAATCATGGCAAAATAAAACTACAGAAAATGGAAGGTTTTTAGAAACGCAAAACTGATTGTGGAGCAATTCAAAAATCTTCCTTATTTGAATACATGGGTTGCCTCCTAAGAAGCGCTTGCTTTAACGTCTTCCAGCCGGACGATAACTCCATTTAAGCTTGTACAGGGCCCACGACATGCAATTGATCCTTGAATGGACAGTGATACTTGACGTGATCCGGCAATGGTTTAAATTCTAGTGTAGGTGCCTGAATCATCAAAATCAGCAAGTTAGTATATAATAAAATCGAAGTTGGAGAAGATGGCTTACTTGCTTGCTCCAACACAAACTTAATTACGAACACCACATCTTTGAAGGTTGCAGGGATATGGGACTTGGCCAGATTTGGTGTTTTGAGAGTTATGACTTTTTCCGTGTCATAAAATCCAACTTCTTTGGGAGTTTTCGTCTCAAGGGTATCTTCTTTGATGAATTGTAGACATTCCCTATCCACTTCTTGCTCTTGATTCTTTGGAAAGGTTCCGAATATGCCTTTCTCACCCTCTTCCTCCTTGGATTGCATGATCCTACAAGGAATAAGGACATTTGGTGAAACGGGGTCAGGATGAATTGAATTTAGGCTTACCTTGGTTGTAATGGACGACATAGAGGGCATATGGGGCTGCGACAAGGGTGGTTCTTTCCTTGTCGTGGCCTTGTTACTCTCATCCTCTTCGAGCAACAGTTGTTCATCCATGTTTTGGCTTGGTTTGGATGTCTTTGGTTCACCTCCAACCTCCATAGCACTTCCCAAAGTGATAGCATCATGGATTTCAAAATCTTCCTTCAAATTTTCAATAGTTGAGTTGGAGAATTCACTTTGCTCTTGAATTTGTGCCGTGAACTCCATAATTTGCCCAAATTGCTTTTCCAATTCGCCCGTCTTCTTGGCTTGATTTTGCACCTCTTTGTTTCGGTTTTCTACATCCTGGTTCAAATAGGTGAGTAACTTATTAAACATATCATTATCCAAAGATGTACCTGAATTGAATTGGGCAGATTGTTGTGGTGGCTGTGATGGTTCATATGGCCAGTGATAGAACTCCTCTTCTTGCTGCTAATATCCATCTTGTTAGAATTGTTGCGGTTCTCCACACATGTAATCTGAATAATCTCTCCAATCCGAATTGTAAGCATTGGAAAACATGTTGTCCCTTGATTGGCTATGACCTTGATAACCCCAAGCATCTTCATTCGCAGCGAATTGAGAACATTGATGAGTTGGATATCCTTGCCCATAAGACACACCATCTGTAGGGACACTTTGCATTGTGGTCCTTTCAGCATATTGTGACAATTGAGAAGTAAGTTTCGCCAATTGAGCTTGAATGGTAGCAAAATCCATGTCTTACTTCTCTAGTACTTGAAATCAAGGAAACAAAACTAAATCAAATATCATAAGTAAAAATAAAAGACACAAATAAAAACAAAGTCAGTAACTAAAACAAAAAAAAAACATGAAAAAGAAACAACGGGGGATTAGCAAAGTTGCTAATCCCCGGCAACGGCGCCAAAATTTGATGCGATGAAAGTTAAGCACTCAAATTAAACCCTCTTGTTGTCAAATTGTAGTAATAATGCAAGTAGGGATCGTTCTAAACCGGGGATTATGAGGGCTTGCTAAAACCTCTAAACTTACTCAAAAACATAAAAACAAAGTTAAAAACATTTGAATAGAATCAAGGGACTCAAAATAGATTCTAAAGACTCAAAACAATTTAAAAACACTCAAAACTGCCTAAAAACACAAACTGGGCAGATTTGACTCTAACACAACTTTGGACGAATTTAGTGTTTTGACTTAAATCAAAACACTCTAAAACACAAACAAAACAGATTTTAAAAACTTTGGAACAAGAAAGTAAAATGGGTGTTTTGATTTGGATGAATTTGAAATAAACAAGCAAGTTATAAAACTAGGCAGATTGTAAAACGAATTTAAGAAATAAGAAGATGGATGGATTAGTTAAAGGTCCGTTCTTCACACATGACACACTTGTATATGAATCGATTTCCAATTGCTTTTCAATAAACTATGATGCTCAACACCCCAGATTAACCGTGATGCACAAATTAACCCTCAGATTTTCCTTTACTCATTGAATTGGATGAATGCATGCGACAACCCAAATCATTCTCTAAAAGTCCCCTATATGAATGCATAATAGAGATACAATCAGATATCATTACGTTCAATGAAAATCATAAGTGTTGACGAGGCAATTATAACTATGAATGCATGATACAATTGCCAAGAATTCAATTAACGTGATTGTGATAAACAACCTTCACTACTCATGAATATAAACTTGTAACGGTTAGGTGAAACTCATTTATATTCTAGCATCTAATTCATGCATGAAAACTAAGTATGCATCCTTAATAAACATACAAGAATCAGTTATGAATAAAATAGATAATTGAATTGCAATCACAACTTATCAAATCACAATTGGAAGAAATCAATTCAAATCTCAAGCATGTTCATGGCTTCAAACTTCCCCCTAACTAAATAGGGGTTTAGCCACTCATAATTGCAACAAAATTAGAAAATAACAAAGTAGACATTGAAAGCAAGAACGAAGTACACCTAAAACGCTCCAAAGTTCCAAGCTTGAAACGCCAAGGACCTTTGTTTTCACCACCTTGTTGTAGCACAAGTGTCTAGGATGTGTATGGATATATGGATGGAATGGATTTGCACGGCATGGAAAATGGAAATGTATGGAGATGTGTTTGAATGTATGGATGAAATGGAATGGAGCTCAAGGCAAGGGACTTGTGTTTGTGAATGAAGCTCTTTTGATAGATCAAGATTATGTTTAGGAAGAGGAATGGTGGATGTATTTATAGGCTAAGGAGAGGACCACTTCAATTCCTTGCATGTGCAGTTTGTATGGGTGTGTGATGTCCATGTTTCCCTTTACATTTGCACATACATGACCTCCATCATTTCAGCCACAAATCAACCCATTTTCTGCCCATGTGTGTGTGTTTCCTTTGCCCATGTGTGTGTGTTTTTCCTTTGCATTTGCACAAACATGACCTCCATCATTTCAGCCAACAATCCACCCATTTTCTGCCCATGTCAAACTGTCCATGCCATGCCTTTCTCTTTGTGTGTGTGCTGTCCATGTTTCTTCCATGTGCCTTGTTCATCTTCTAGCTGTGCATTTCCACTTGCTCCAAAGCCAAATGAGTGCAATCATAATCCCATTTGCTGCTGAGTGTTGATGACAAAGCAAAACACAAAACAAGTACCTTTACTTTCTCACTTTATTAGCCAAATCTGCTTAGCCCTTTTCTGAACCTTTTAGTGTTACAATGCCCATAACTTCTTCTAGAAAACTGATATTAACAATCCGTAAATTTATCCAGAAAGTAGACATCCGTAGCTTTCCAAACATATAAGGCTCATTCTTTCATTCATTCTGAGCTGTTCGTAACATGCTTCCAAAGTCAGCTAATCTGCACAAGCAGTTTTGACCAATTTGTTACTTAATAACTCACTTGTGCTACTTTTCTTTTCTTTGCTTGATAAATCACACAAAACACAAAAACATAGTAAATAGCTCAAAAATATAAGGAACTAACTAACAAAAGACAAGTGAATTTTATGTAAAATATATATAAATATGAGCTTATCAACTACCTCACCAAATGAGTAGAAGAAAAGCCTATGATCACCACGACTCAGACGGACATAGAGCGTTTCATATAGAGGAACATCATTTACCAATTTGGCATCCCTTAGCCTATCGTCACCGACAACGGCCCACAATTCGAGGGCAAAGATTTGGTGAAGTTCTACCAAAAGTATGGCATCAAGTAGCATAAGTCCATGTTGAGATATCCTCAAGGCAATGGGTAGGCCAAAGCATCCAACAAGATGATACTCGACTGGCTGAAGAAATCCCTCACCAATAAGCAGGGAAAATGGCCAAACAAACTCCCCAGATGTCTATGGGTGTATTGCACCACCAAAAGACAAGAAACCGAACAATAAAGATATGGCCACAAGCTTAGATCTAGCAGAGGAGAAGCATGAGTAGACAATCACCTGCGTCGCAGCCTACCAATAACAGTTCCTCTCCAATTACAACAAAAAGGCCAAGATCCGGCAGTTCCAACCTAAAAATCTAGTCATAAGAAAAGTCTTCATCACTGCTTGTAGAGAATGCTCCAAAAAGATGGATCCCATTTAGGAAGGTCCGTACAAGATCAGCAGAGTAGGCGACAAAGAAAATTACACCTTCACCACCATGAAAAACAAAGAGATCGAAAAGCAGTGGAACGTTTACAATCTGAGGATGTACCATGTGTGACCTCCCACTATATCAAGACCCGAAGACTCAAGCAGCTCAACGAGCACTACCTCGCAAGCCGATGACTATCCAATTGTTATGCAATCTTCTACAGCAAAGTTATTCATTCGTTTCACTCGTTTTTCAATGAGGAATTAAAAGGTAATTTGAAACTTGGCTCATCTACATGCCTACAACAATTGATCATCCCTGCACTTCAAAAGAAAATTGCGCCCTTCTTAGGGACTCATCGCAGGAATTGCACCCCCCGAGGGACCAACCATGCTCTCCAGTGTGAGATGGTAAACCAATTCCCTGACACCCACATGGGTCTGCTCTCTAAGGCGGGAGGATAAACTTACACTCCGAATGTCCAAACGTTGATGAGCTGGGCTGCCCTAGTATAACTAGATGCATGATGGCTTGCACCGGGATTCCTAGAAGTAGCCATAATAGTTTTTTTCAAGGCTTAGCTAACTGAAGGATTTTGGGTTTCTTGGCCTAATCCACGGGGAATTGGGCCCTAGAGACGGATGGGGCATATTACGCAGTATGCCCTATAAACGGCTACCTTGGAACCCTAAAACTGTTACTGAGTGCACTAAGGTAACCTACGGTTTCCAGAAAACTGCCTACGGCTTGCCCTTCGAGCAATAAAACCATGCTAAACTTATATAATCGCACATTCTTGTTAAAGGTTAAACAAGCTAGCATGCATATACGAAGCTTTATCCACTGCAAACATGCTACACAGTCGATAAGCTTCATCTCTGCCAAGCGTTAAACAACCTACACCAAATCCTAAAGTGTTGTGATACTTGCTACGTAACCTACGGAATTGGAGAAAGCCAAGGTTAACAACCTAGTGGTTATGCGGACTTGTCTACTTCTATAAGTAAGGCATCCGGCTGCCAACCCTATAGCTAACAACTTTACAAAGTTATACACTAACACCTATGGCTGCATAGGCTACATGGGTCTGTCTGCTTATAGAAAAGTAACATGCCTACCACTAATCTATAAAGTCTAAAGGTTAGGGCATGAATAAAAGAAGTAAAGATGAAGAAAAATGAAGCAAGCATGTTTATAAACAACTAGCAAAGGCCGAGGGAGTTTAAGCAAAACAAGAGCTATAAGGAAAAACAAAGAAAATCCTAAAGGCTACTTAAGAGACTACACTTTAGCAGCTTGGACATCCCACGACTACTCGGTCGCCACACCTTCAGCAACCGCGACACTCTTAGAAGAGGCATCATCCAGCACTTCATCCCCGGCTGCCCCAGCCTGGGCACCAACTTCTCCACCTACTTCACCAAGGAAAGCCTCAAAAGTAAAAACAAGCAAGTCTTCGGGAGAAATAGAGAAGGTCTCGAAACCTCGAGCCCATCATTCTCACCCTTCAGCTGCTCATTTTCCTCAAGCAAACCAACACAGACGCGCTGCAGCTCATCCACTTCCTTCTTCAGACTTTCGTTGATCTTCAATACACCTTGAAGTTCCAACACTTGGGGTTCAAGCTTATCGACGATTCTCTTGAAGGGGATCACTTGATTATAAGCAGCAATCAACTTTTCATCCTTTGCTTAAGCAGCGAAACGAAGCTCAGAAACTGCAAACTTAAGATCTTGAATTTGAGGTATGTGACATCCAATCTCCTTTTCTAGGCCTTCATACTTTAGTTTGATTGTGTCAAGCCTAGTCTTCAAGTCAACGATCTCTTGGCGAGCAGTCTTAAGTTGCAGAGAAGTAGTGGTAGAAATATTAGACCCCTTCAAAATAACGAGCTGAGATTCCAACCTTTTGATCTTCTCGGTAGAAAAATAAATTTTGGCTGCTAGAGCCCTTGCCACCTCCTTGGAAGCCTTGTTATCCATTTGATCAAGGAGCATACACTCGGCTGCTAGAATAGTCGTCTTTTGCATCATGGCAAGTAGGGCAGTCTTCCTATACTCTGTCGTATGTTTTGCAAAGGAACTTGGGCAAACAATCCTTCTAATGTCATCAATAAACTTGGCACAAACATTCATTCCTTCAAGCAGATCTGGTTTCAAAAGCACACAGATCTTAGCAACCTCTCTATAAGTAGGCTTAATGGATTTTTCACAGTTGCCTACGCAAATAGTCTCCTTCTTCCCAGCAGGTGAATCAGTTTCAGCAGCAGCAGGAGTGAGCCTTCGCACCACTTTAGCAGTAAAGTACACCTTATCGCTCTTCATAATAGCAAGCCTCTCCAAAGGTGAATCAGACTTAGCTCCCAACAAACATCTTGGTACAGACTTTGGCATTGGGGGCATAACAGGACCTTTACTCTATTATAACAATTGAATTTGGGAAAACAGACATCAGAAATGGATTCAAAATGTCGAATTACCTTAAGAAGTGTCCCGGTTAAATTTTTGAAAAGTCAACAAGGGAATATTCAAGGAATATTTCTTGGAATATTCCAACCGGATTTGGGCTAGGTTGGGGAGTTTGGGCCAAAAGGTTCAAAGCCCAAAGGCCTGGGTTATAAGGCTTAATGGGTTAAGCTTTTAAGGGTTTCAAGGGTTAAGGGTTGGGCTAAAGGCATGTGGGTTTTGGGCTGGTTCAACGGCCCAAAGGCCTGTCTAAAAAGGTTTTTGGGGTTTAAACTAAATAAAAGGAAAAGGGTTTGGGTTTTAAGGGCAATGGGCCTACATGGCCCCAAGGGCCTGGTTCGAATAGGCTTTGGGCTTGAAAGCCTTGCCTGAGTTCAAAACATGGGTCGCCGGACCCAATCGAAGGAGAAGGCTGGAAACTTCTCTAGCTCCGACGGAGCTCGAAACAACACCATTTAAAACAAACCAAGATACCAAAATAAAGCATGTGAAGCAAGGAAGAGATCTATACCAATTTTGAGGCGAGTGGTGGCTGGAGTTGGCTGGAAAAACACCTGCAATCGTCGTTCCAATTGTCGAGAAACTGGGAAAAGCTTTCCCGGAGCTATCTCTGCATTCCAACGTCCTAAGGTTCTCAAAATCATCCTAATCTAATCTATAACAACAACTAAAGAGGTCTAGGATGCTTACCCTGGTCGACACACACAAAATCTCGTCGAAAAAGTAAGAGCATTGTGTGCATAGTGCGGTGCAAAGAGAGAGAGAGATAGATAGACCAGAGAGGTGAGGGATAGAAGGGTGTCCGAGTGATTGTGATGATGTGATTGTGGCGATGGCTGCTTGCGTGTATACAGGTATGTGTGCGTGTGTGAGTTCAGGGAATGAGGAATGAGAAAGTTTCAGAGAGTCGAGAAGGAGAGATAAGGGAGAGTGAGGGAGAAAAGAGAATTGTGAGAGATGAGAGAGGGAGCACGAGAGACCGGGGATAGATATCAGGGGTAGGCCCCTTGGGCACACCATTTAACACCAAAAACAAACCTATTTCAAACACTTTTTTATAAACTTTTAGGGATAAAATGAAATTACCATTTAAAATCAAGGGTGGGATGTAACAATCTACCCCCCTTAGACCATCTCCAACCTTTGGGCTAAAAGCCAAATTTTTTAGCCCGGAAAATTTAGCTTTTAGCCCAGAAAAAGATTTTCTGCTCCAACCCTTCTGACCTAAAATTTTAGCTCCGCATTATTAAAGAATGAACTTAGGCTAATTTTTTTCTTAAATTAAATTAAAAAAAATATGTAGACTATTGTAAATTAATTTTATGAACATTTTAATCTAAAAATATTTAAATTCCGATAATTATTGAAAAATCACTAAATTTTCAACAAAGCAAGCCTTCAACTTTCACCAATCTTTCAACTTTCACCAAACTTTCAACTTTCAACAACCGTTCAACTTTCACCAAACTTTCAACTTTCACCAACCGTTCAACTTTCATCAATCATCCTCTATATAAACACAGGTCCAATATTAGTTGATCACACAATCTTTCAACCTTTAAGCATCCTCTATATTCACCAATCTTTCAACTTTGAAAGAGTTTTTGTTTCCTAAAAATCCTCAATATCTCATCAATGGGTGATAGAAGAAGGCATAGCAGGGCAATGCAGATGGCACAATACCAAGCAAGGCTTGACATTGAGGATGCAGAATTGATTAACACTGAAACTGAACTTGTAAACTTGCTTATGCAATATGAGCACCATAGCGAATCTCGCCATCATGGTTTTGTCACGGGGCGTTCATTTGTGCAGTATGATAGAAAAGAGTATCATGACCAAATGATGAAAGATTATTTCATCGAGCATCTGAGATTTGCTACTCATGATTTTTTAATACAGTTTCAGATGAGGAGAAAGCTTTTTGAAAGCATCTTGAATGCAATTGTTAATCATGACCACTACTTTGCAAGGAAGATAGATGCAGTAGGCCGAAAAAGTCTATCACCTTATCAGAAGCTCACATTTGCATTTCGGATGCTAGCTAATAGGTGCTTTGTAGACTTAACTGACGAGTATTGCCGGCTTGCGGAGAGTACTACTATTGAGAACCTGAAGCGCTTCTGTCAAATCGTGAAGACTTGAAGAGGCTTCTATGCAAGGCAGACAAAAGAGTTTCCCTGTCATGATAGGAAGTCTCGATTGTATGCATTGGGAGTGGAAGAATTGTCTTACTGCTTGGGCTGGCCAATTCAAGGGCTATCATAACAAGCCAACCATCGTGCTCGAGGCTGTGGTGTCTTACGACACATGGATTTGGCATGCTTTCTTCGGCGCCCTCAGAATGATATCAAATTTCTTTGGTCTTCTCCTCTGTTCGATGATGTTATCAATGGATGGGCACCAGAATTTCGGTACAAGGTAAATGGTAATAGGTATGAGCTAGGTTACTACCTAAATGATGGTATTTATCCTAGTTGGTCTACCTTTGTCAAAAGTTTTTCTCATCTAAATAGTGCAAAGAAGAAATTATTTTCCCCAAGGCAAGAGTCTTACAGGAAGGATGTGGAGAGAGCATTCGGGATCCTACAAGCTCGATGGGCCATTGTTAGAGGGCCTGCACGACTTTGGCATACCGAAGACCTCCATTTTATCATGATGACGTGCATAATTTTGCAGAACATGATTGTGGAAGATGAGTACAAATGAGGATGTGGATGATGACCAACCAACACATGCGAGAGCTATTGCCAGAGATGTTGAATATCTCGCTTCAACCACATATGAGACCTAACATGATAGGGTCACCATGAGTGAGTATATGAGACGTTTAAATAGAATTCAAGCTCCTCAAGGTCATGACACATTCCGCAAGGATTTGGTTGAGAGCGCCAAGAAGGTGAACGTTGATGATGTTGGTTGAGCATTTATGAAATAATTTTAAGTGTACTATATTGTTAATTTGTTTTAATAAATTTAAGTGTCTTCTTGTGCAACGTATTTTGCCTAGTACATTGGATAAATTATTGAATGGAGGTTGAATTATTGAAGGCATCTATTCTACATCAAAGTGTGGAATAATAAGTACAATAATTATTAAAAGCATCTAGATTAATAGGAACAATAATTAATAAGACATAAATTTAATAAAGTACATAAACCATATAATAAACCACATAAACTTAATACAACCGATAATTCATAAACCACATAATTAATAAACCACATAAACTTAATACAACCGATAATTCATAAACCACATAATTAATAAACTACATAAACTTAAAACAAATGACAATTAATAAACTTAATTAATAAAGCACATAATTCATACACTACATAAACTTAATAATCACATCCACCATCTTGACTTGGTGATGGACTTCGTGGTTGACTTGGGATATAGGGTTCAGAGGATTCATCATCTTGAAATATACTCCTTGAGACATACTTTGGCAACATTTCCTTTTGCTTAGCACGTAAGAACTTCTTCCTCTCTGGAGTGTATTTGTTGAGGTCCTCCATCATGAAATTAATTTCAAACCTATCTTTCTCCCTATCCCCTTCTTCCTTCATTTGCAAACGCATTCGGGACGCTTCTTTTTGTCGAGCGCTATGGGTTTCATTCAATTTTGCAATTCCGGTAGCAAAGTGTCCACTCATCGGATCTTGGGACTTCCCTTTTCTCTTTGCTTCCTTTTGCTTATCTCTTCCTGGGGGCCTTGCAAAAGAAGGAGAATGGGTCATTTCATCGACACCTTCACCTCCAACATTTGTCGGTGCAGCTTCACGTGGAAATAATCTTTCCCATTGTTGGTCCGCATCGGTTCCCCACCTCGGACAATCCTTGAGGACGTCTCAAGCATGTTGCAACTTAAAAACTTGATTTTTTGGTGTTACTCTTGTCTTGTAAATTTCCATTGCTTTGTCACCCTATGCAAAAAATACATAAAAATAATTAGTTGCAAAATAATATTATATACATGACAAATAAAATTGTAATACCCCGTATAAAAAAAATGATTATATATATGTGTGTGTGTGTGTGGGTATGTGGGTAATTATTTTACGTAATGATTTTATTAAATTTATTTTATGCAAGAACCTACTTTCGATATGTAAAATAGTTTCATTGTAAAATCCTTTTTACTACAAATTATTTCAAAAACTAGCTAGTAGTATTTCATGTTCATATGTAATTAGAGATATTTTTAGTTTGAATTAGAGAAGGTGATTATGATGAGTTTGGCTTTATTGTTCTCACAAAGGCTAAGTGGCGTTTTGGCAACCATTAGAGAATGAAGGGGAGGGGTTAGTCACTACTCTAAATAGGTTGAGGTGGAGAGTTTGTAGCATTAGGAGTTAATGATTCGGTGATTACTCACCACTCTAAATGTGAAGCTGGAAGTCTACTTAAGGGTGAGTTGGCAAGTTTGTATTCATTAGGAATCTAAGAGTTAAATGTTTGGTGAGGATTCATCCCCCAAACTGTTTGGACGTGGCCTTTGGATGCAAGGAACATCTTGCATATTATTCCTTAGTTCATGATTAGTTTCACATTTATTATTTTGTCATTGGACCACATTTCATTGTGATGATTAGGCTAACATTTGGTGTGTTTTCATTGGAACACATTTGATGGTAATAATTAGCACAACACTTGCTTTCTTTCCATTGGCACACTTGTGGAGATTCTTTGGACAAGAAGATGTCATGCAATTTATATAAAGGAAGGAGGAAAGAAACAATAGAAGGACATAGAGAAAAGAAGAAGAGGAAAAGATAGAGGAAAGAAGAAGAAGAAAAGGGAGAGGAAAGAGGAAGAAGAAAAGAGAGAGGAAGAAGAAGAACAAAAGAAAGAAAAAGAACAACTCCAACAAAAAGTCATTTTTCCCTTCATATTACCTTCCTATTTTCTTTTACATGTTCTTAGGGCTTAAAACCATCTTTCATTGTATTTGTAAGTCTACCACATATAGTGAAATACAATGAAAACACAACCCTAGTGGATGTAGCCAAATTGGTGAACCACTTAAATCTTGTGTTGTTTACATTTTGAGATAATTTCCATGAGAAGCACTTCCACCAAACCATAGAAAATCTCTATTTATTTTCCCTTGAGAATGATGTACAAAACGTGGGAGACAAATCCCAGAAAAAATACAAGAGATCTTACTCAACAAATCTCTCCATCAAACTACCATCATTTTCATCTATCAAAAGAAAGATATCCAAAAACTAGAAATTCGTCCAGCCTATTTATCAGACCAAAACACCATCATCCATAGATTATATCATAGTATTTTCTCCATGAGAATTGTTTGTCTGTCTCTCTACCATGACATATCAAAATTTCAGGAAAATCCAATGGTGCAATCTTCCAATGTGTTTGAAATACCAACTTATGTTTCTAATTCCGCGGAAAACTGGACGGCCATGTTATGATTACCAAAACCCCATTTTTAGTAGCTATGATCGAAACATTTCCCCACAAAAGTTGTTCCTTATCATCTCCTATATAACATATCCAAAAACCATGACAATCTAATCTATGTGCTGACCTGTATTCCAGTTCAAACAGCTGATGTTTGGTTAAGAATTTCAGCTATCCTAAAGAAGAGGAAGAGGATGTGGTGAAAGAAGAAAGAGGACGAGAGGGAAGAAAAGAACTTGAAACAATAAAAATAAATGATGATGTTTGGAAAGGGAAAAGCTAGAAACATGATTCCATGCCTTGTGGCCTTTGAGACATATATTTCACTCTAATAATTATTTTCTCTAATGTTGGAAAAATATATATGGAGTGGTCAACGAGCAACATTTTATATGATGGATTATAAATTATTATTTTGTTATTAACATTATGATTATACTACTCTTGTTACTAATCAATTTGAGTTATGTTGAAATTGCAGGTTTGTAAGATAAAGTATGAGTATTGATATCTATGTGAACATGGCATATACATATGCATTGCAAAGCAAGAAAAAGAGTTGTGTTGTGTCAAGTGCTCACTTGTGTAAAGTGTTAAAGTTGTGAGGATATTCAAGGGCTAAAGTTTGCCTTGAATATAAAATAATGAACCGTGTATATGTCAGGCGTAGGGTGCAGGGCTTGAGTATACAATTGGTTGATTATAAAATAATGAAATCTTGTATATGTCAGGCGTAGGGTGCAAGGCTTTAGTATACATTTGGGCGTCGGAGGAAGTGCCTGTTTAATAAAGTGGAAACTAAGAGTTTAATTATAAAAATTGGGTTAAAGGATGAACGGGAGTTAACTTATATTCTAATGTACTCGGAGCCAAGTGATATAAGCATGGTATGGGACGTGCAGGCTTGGGTGCCTTAGGTATGTGTTGACGAGATTAGAAGGGAGTGAGTACGTTCAGACCTCTCATTGCATACATTTTATGTATTTTCAAAAGCTACTCATTTCAATTATTATTTCAGTTGGTATTTTTGTTATGAATTAATTTTTTATACTAATATTTGTTACAATTTAATTATTATTTTGTTAGTAGTTTTTGTTGTGAATTAATTTGTGCATTATTGTTATTCCGTTGCATATTCAATATATTTTAATTATTTCATTTTATTTTCCACCATATCTTGGTTGTAGAATTTATTCTTATAGCTAAGATATGGCTCACACCCTAGCTTGTGGATCAGGGCATGACAAAATGGTATCAGAGCTTAGGGATTAGATACCCTAGGATCGTAGCTGTGGTGTTTACCAAATTTGTCGGATTTTACATTCCCTTGTTATGATTTTAGAAGTATTATGTTAAGGTTGGGATTTGACTTATGCCTATATGGGTAGTTTCTTGTGAACTAGATTGTGCTTCTGGACTAGTATTACTACGCTGCAAAGATAAGGAAATAGAGATCATTTCAGGTTGCTAAGTAAGGATTACAAAGCACGGGAAAATGTGTACTATATTTATATATCTATATGTGTGATGATCTCACTTCGTTTTGCAATTCCAGTTTCTAGAAAGAAAAAACTGTTTTATCACCTTTCTAGTGATGTTCTTATTTTTCAGCATGCTTAATTGTTTGGTGCTTTTATAAAACTAGTAATTGTTGCAAATTATTCGAAGCAATATTTTATTTTTAGTAAGTTCATATATAATTTTGATGCAACACGTACACAAAATGGGTGTAGCGGAGATGAGGATGCTTCGTTGGATGTGTGGGCACACGAGAAAGGATAAGATTAGGAATGAGGATATCCGGGGTAAAGTAGGAGTAGCCGAAATTGAAGGAAAGATGAGAGAAAATCGGTTACGGTGGTTTGGACATGTGCAAAGAAGGCCTACTGACGCTCCGATTAGAAGATGCGACTACGGGACAGAGGTTCAGGGCCGAAGGGGTAGAGGAAGACCTAGGAAAACTTTGGAAGAGACCCTAAGAAAAGACTTAGAGTACTTGGATCTAACGGCGGACATGACACAGGACAGAACACAATGGCGTTCTAAGATTCATATAGCCGATCCCACTCAGTGACTCGGATTTTCCAAGTCTCCAACCGAGAAGTTTTCCTCACTCGGGAAATTAAGGGAACACTACCTCAACCTACATGCTCCACTCACAAAGCTTCAACATACAAGCTTCAACAAAAGAAAATTCAAAGAACTTAGCGAAGAAGGCTTTGGTGTATTTAACACAATACGTTGAAATGAAGGAAAGCTTATTTATTGATATCCCCGATAAGTTACAAATATGTACATATACTTGAGTCAAAATAAACAAACAAGAGGGAGCCTTCACAAAGGTTGCTTAGGAGAAGTCTCAGCAGTCGGTAGAGCCCCAGAAAGAGAAGGCACCGGAAGGGGATCATTCGGAGCCTCAGTACTGGACAAAACCCTAGAAGGAGGAGGCATCAGAGGTTGATCATTTGGAGCTTCATTAAGCGGTACAGCCCCAGAAGACGAAGGCAATAAATGCCTTTGGAACAAACCCACAAATCTCTGATGATCAAGTAAAACCTGACCATCAGATTCCTTCTTCTGGTCAAGCTTCCTCTTCATGTTTGTAGCATAGTCATGTGCGAGCCGGTGCAACTGTTTATTCTCATGCTTGAGCCCTCTAATCTCCTGTTTGAGACTCATCACTTCAGCCGCCAATGATTCAACTTGGCGGGTTCGAGCAAATAGGCGTTGGGCCATATTAGACACAGAACCTGCACACTGAACACTGAGAGCCAGAGAATCCTTAACAGCCAACTCATCAGACCGTTTGGAAAGTAGTCTGTTATCTTTGGGAGTGAGAAGGTTCCTGGCCACTACCGCAGCGGTCATATCATTCTTCATCACGGAATCCCCAACGGTAAGAGGACCAGTAGGGGAGACGAAGGATGGGCGCCATATGTTGTCTGGAGAAGGCGGGGCTGCCTCTTCAACAAGGTTCAAGTCAAAACGACGGTCGGAAAGGCCAGACATTTTCAAAGGTGTTGAAGAGAGAAGAGGTCGGACAAATCAAGATCTTAGAAGTGTAAGAATGGAGCTTCTACTGGTGGATATTCAAGTGTGCTTTGGAACTTAATGTCAGCCCCTATAAAAATCTGCACTCGACGAAGCTTCAGAAATCGAAGAGGCGCCTGCTCAGAAATCGAAGAGGCGTTTGCTTTCTCAAAAGCTGGGCTGCTCAGAGACCACGAGGGTCGATCTCAGAAATCGAAGAGGCGTTTGCTTTCTCAAAAGCTGGGCTACTCAAAGACCACGAAGGCCGATCTCAGAAATCGAAGAGGCTTGCTTTCTCAAAAGCTGGGCTGCTCAGAGACCATGAGGGCCGATCTCAAAAATCGAAGAGGCACCTACTTTTCCAGCCTTGTCAGCACCTGTCACACGCACACTCAGCTTTGCGGAAATTATGGGCATTCTGTCGAAGATTTCTGGCGAAGTAGAAAGCACATGAATCGTACTGTTCAATCACCCACTTCCCACACGCAACAGTAACTCATGGGTACCACAGATAACTTTGCCAAAGTTCTCTGACAAAGTTGAGAGACGTGAAGCTTGCAGCTCCCGCTACATCGCTCTGACCAAGAAGAGTAAAAGAATTGCAAAGAAACAACACTAACAAAGTTTAGACACATAAATGTTGAAGGTCTAGCTACCATATTATTACCCACAAGGGTAAAGGAACAGTACCACTGCTGGATAATTGGAAAGTCCCGGTGTGTCAACCTCTGTGCTTCGTGGCAAGGTAGACTAGCAAACATGCCCAACCTTTACTCACATTCGAGAAAACACTCCCAACAGGATTGCTTGCTCCAAAATCGAAGAGGCACCGCCCTCCGAATCTCGAGAGCCAGACTCCCAACATGATTACTTTCTCAAAAATCGAAGAGAGGGTAAAGGAACAGTACCACTGCTGGATAATTGGAAAGTCCCTGTGTGTCAACCTTTGTGCCCCGTGGCAAGGTAGACTAGCAAACATGCCCAACCTTTACTCACATTCGAGAAAACACTCCCAACAAGATTGCTTGCTCCAAAATCGAAGAGGCACCGCCCTCCGAATCTCGAGAGCCAGACTCCCAACATGATTACTTTCTCAAAAATCGAAGAGAGGGTAAAGGAACAGTACCACTGCTGGATAATTGGAAAGTCCCTGTGTGTCAACCTCTGTGCTTTGTGGCAAGGTAGACTAGCAAACATGCCCAACCTTTACTCACATTCGAGAAAACACTCCCAACAAGATTGCTTGCTCCAAAATCGAAGAGGCACCACCCTCCGAATCTCGAGAGCCAGACTCCCAACATGATTACTTTCTCAAAAATCGAAGAGACCGCTCTCCGAATCTCGAGAGCCAGACCCCCAGCAGGATTGCTTTCTCAAAAATCGAAGAGGCATCGTTCTCCGAATCTCGAGAGCTAGACCCCCGACAGGATTGCTTGTTCGAAAACCGAAGAGGCACCACTTTCCCAACTTCAAGAGCTGGATCTCCTTGGATAAAGCTTGTCTGTAATCTTCACACGCTACATCAGCTTTCCAGATACCACAGACCACTTTTTCAAAGTGCTCTGACAGAGTTAAAACATGTGAAGCTGACAGCTCCCACTACCGTGCTATGACCAAACAGGGTAAAGGAATATCATTATTACTTGATGTTAGGGAGACTCCTATATATGTCGACCTCCATCCCTAACGGACAGGCAGACCTGCAAAAATGCTCAACCCTTTCTCTTATCTGAGAGGGCACTCCCAACGAAGCCTTTCGAAATATTCAGCTTTCTTTCCCCCGGATAATACCTCTGTAAACAAGCTATACTAGAGCAAGAATATCTTATATCATCAGGGTTAAAAGCAAGAGTATCCCATATCATGCTTTTTCCCTGTCTTTTCCTTTGGCCTTGTTCTTACCTGCAAGACAAGGAGAAAGAGAGCACTCAGTCAGCACTTGGAATCAAGCTTCCAGCCAGGAACTGACTGCTTGGAACCCCTTACATGATTACTTACCTGGCATTGCTCTCGAGTACTCATCTTCAACATCTTATGCTTCCAGGGAAGATACCACATCTGCCTGAGGAACAGATAGGGCAAGTGAGAAGGATACAAGGAAGCATGTGGAGACAAGCGTAACAGCACACGTGCCGATACATCCACTACTCTGTCAAAAGCAAAAGTATCCCATATCAGCAGGGTCGAACGTACTCTAGATTTGATGGACTTATTTTGACCCTCAAATTCTTCAGTCGGCCTTATACTCTGGAGGAAACCAGAAAACCCTCCAGCCCGGTTCAAGAATAAGCCTGTGGAAAGTTACTTATTCAAAAGCAAAAGTATCCCATATCATCTCTTCTCATTTTTCTTCTCTTTATCCTTCATGCTGCCTGCAAGATAGGGAGAATGTGAACAATCAGCCGGAGCTCTGATTGCTTACCTTGTCTGTCACCTCTTTCAGCAGATCCCCTAGCCCGGCGACTTGGGGGACTCCTACTACATGGTTTGTATCGCGCTTGACCAAGCCTGAAACTACAAGTAAGCTTCAAGTGAAATTGATACATTACCTTGTGCATCTCCACCAGTTACAGATACCACCCCTGGATGGAGGAAGAGTACTTCTAGAAAAGATGCCACATCTACCTATGAGACAGATAAGGCAAGTCAAGACGATACCACACTCCGATACTTAGAAGTTTTGTGGTTACGAGATCATTCTCCCACAATATTTCCTAATGTCATTTGTACTAAATCATTCACTTGTACTCACTAAAGGAGAGCTTGAACCTATGTACTTGTGTAAACCCTTCACAATTAATGAGAACTCCTCTATTCCGTGGACGTAGCCAATCTGGGTGAACCACGTACATCTTGTGTTTGCTTTCCTATCTCTATCCATTTATATACTTATCCACACTAATGACCGGAGCAATCTAGCGAAGATCACAAAAAGTGACCGTTTTCGCTACCTAAGATCTATCTTGCAAGAGAACGGAGAATTAGATGGAGATCTCAACCATAGAATACAAGCTGGATGGATAAAGTGTAAGAGTGCATCCGGCGTGTTGTGTGACCGTCGTAGGCCACTGAAGCTCAAGGGAAAATTTTATAGGACGACAATAAGGCCAGCGATGTTGTATGGCACAGAATGTTGGGCGGTGAAGCATCAACACGTACACAAAATGGGTGTAGCGGAGATGAGGATGCTTCGTGGGATGTATGGGCACACGAGAAAGGATAAGATTGGGAATGAGGATATCCGAGGCAAAGTAGGAGTAGCCAAAATTGAAGGAAAGATGAGAGAAAATCGGTTCCGGTGGTTTGGACATGTGTAAAGAAGGCCTACTGACGCTCCGGTTCGAAAATGTGACTACGGGACAGAGGTTCAGGGCCGAGGGGTAGAGGAAGACCTAGGAAAACTTTGGAAGAGACCCTAAGAAAAGACTTGAGTACTTGGATCTAACGGAGGACATGACACAAAACCGAGCGCAATGGCGTTCTAGGATTCATATAGCCGACCCCACATAGTGGGAAAAGGCTTTGTTGTTGTTGTTGTGAAATGAATTCGGATGTAATTCATTCCTACTCACAAAGGAAAAGAAAGAAAAAGGGCCAATGTGAAGTGAAATTCTCATTCCTACACGAGTTGGTAATGTTAATAAGAAATCTCATTCCTACCTAGTTTTAGACTTTGTGATGAGTTATAAAATTCTAAATGATGTGTGATGTGAATATAGGAATCCAATTATTAAGGTGATTGGTGAGTTATTAGCCATGCCAAGCACGGCTCTCTCCAAGCTTCCCTTCCATAAAGTGCATGCTTTGTTAATAGTCTTCCACCGATCATAAACACCACCACCGTCCCACCTGCCGCTGTTGCAATTTTCTTGAAACTTTGCAATGATTTTATCCCACAAAACCTTTTTATTTTGATTTGTGCCAACTGCACCATCTTCGTTAACAGAAACCCATGCCAAGCATAAAGCAACATCTTCCTCACAGGTCCAATTACTACCTCTAATATGCTCTCTTGCCATGTTGAACAATTTGGAAATGAAAAGAAATGGTAGAAAGATAAATTGGAAGAATTGTAGGAGAAAATTGAGTTTTGTGTGGATGTTTGAACAAATACATAGGTATTGAACAAATACATACGTTGGATTTAAATTTGGGCCATTAGATCTTTTTTTTTTACTGTTAGATTTCATTATATTCGATCTCAGACGTTGGATTGAATGTATTTTAAAATAACATATTTCAAAAAAATAAAATTTGAATCTGGACCGTTGGATCAACCAACGGTCCTTAAATTGTGGTCGTTCGATGCGGAAACGAGTCGTTGGGCTCGGGGAAGTGGCCGATAGGGGCCCTGACAGTGGGCACTGACGGGAACTGAATTAATGCGGGCCGCATAGGGTACATCAGCCAATGGGCGGGCCGAGAGTGGCCTAAATACAATCGAGTCCACGCGTTTAGGGGGGTATTTAGCCCAGCTTTAGTGTTTGGCTTTTAGCCCAATGTTTTAGCTTAGGTTGGGTGGTGTTTGGTGGGGGGGGGGGAATAAATGAGGTAATTTGGCATTTAGCCCAGGGATGGAGGAGACCTTATAAAAAAAAAATTTCGTCCCCGAAATTGAAAATAACTTGCTACGCTGAAAAACTCGAAAATAGGGAGAAGAAAAAAAAAAAAAAAAAAATATATATATATATATATATATATATATATATATGTAGCGAAGAAATCAAGTCAGAGTAGTTGCACAAAAGGGAAAATGCCACCCTGTCGCGATCGGGTTGCAATGATTCCATCTTTCGTGCCTCTAGGCTTATACTTTATAAAGGTATAAACTCAAAAACATAAAATAGCTTAGGGTCAAAAGTAAGAACATAAAATGCGATAACATCAAAATAGATATGTACTAACATATAGGTCGAAAAAAATTTGTGTTGAATTTAAAACTAAAAATGGAAATATTTCCCCCAAAATATTTGTAACGTCTAAAACAAATATATAACTATAAGAAGAGAAGTTAAAATACTTGCTGAAAACCAAACTAAAAACAAAAGTGGGTTTCCCCCAAACATACGTACTTCACGTACTCCGAGAATATATGTGTTTTTGGGTTAAGTCCCAAGAATAACAATTTCGTGATAGCTGCCGTAAACGGGTCTTCCTGCCCACTTGCTTGACGAACCTAACGAATAAGCTATCGATATCACAGTCGACCACCCACGATATCGACCACCCATTTGTTGTCTTGTTAAGCAAACGATGATTTCTTGACAATGCACAATCTCATATGTCGTAAATTCAATCCTCCGAATACCAGTTCACAATATTCCTCTGCCAACTAGAGTTGCATGTAAAACATTCTTGTACCATGTCCCAAAAAGTGCCATACCCAAATCGAAAAAAACAAAAATTGTCGTCGTAATGACTCCATCCAACACCAAGCACACCATCCTCCTCAGTTCTTCTAAATGTGACCAACTACTCCAAAATTTTGTCAACAAAGAACCCACTTGAAAATTGTACCTTGGCATTCAAGAGAAGTGGCTACCATGTTAATAGTAGGCCTAAAAGCTCGAGCCAAGTAACAGAAAACGAGAAGTCATCTTCCTCAACAAGCAGTATCTCTTGGGAACTGTTATAATGCTCAATCCACCTATCCATTTTTCCTTAGTTGCAGACTTTTAGTCAAACAAGGTCAAAGTTGCTGTAAGGAAGAAAGGCTCGCAAGTGATCAACCTAAAAAACCCAATGAGTGCACACACATTTTGAGAGAAATGCAACTTCTAAATGTGCTAACGCCATAATATGAGTGAACACAACGTGTCTTCCAATGTCTAGATAGTTTGCTCAGATACCAGACTTGGAACTCAAGATGGAATCTAAACTCAATAGATGCTTATCAAAGCTGTGTTAGGGTTAGGTGGAAGATACCTTTAAAATATTTGGGCAAATGAACTTATTTACATATCGTTGGAAAGGAACTACTAGAGTACGATATGGTGTTTATGAATTATAGCAGGATAATGAGTGGTGACCATGCAATTCAGCGTGAAGATAGTGACATAATCTGCTGATCACCTGCGCTACAATCTTCATCAGTCTCTTCCCAAAAAATGGCTCAAACCTCATACCCACGTGGAACGTTTTCTAGTAAGTCTGGTAAGCTTGTGAAAAGGTTATGCTTATAATGTTCTTGTCCATATCGATAAGAATTGGGTGCACACTTCCACTGCATCGATCGATCGTGAATTTCTCACTGATTGAGCAAGAAACCATGTCGAGAAGGCTGAAAGAGCATTAAAAAATTTGAGGGTCAAAACAAGTCCATTAAAATCTAGAGTACAAAACTGTTAATAAAATTTGGCGAGGCCAAAGACATTTCGAAATTCACAATACTTTGTGAGAGTTGTTTCAAAGTTCAAAAATTAAACATAGAACCCCAAAATCAACATAATAACGAAGAAGAAAGATACAAAATAGCCTGCGTATGCATGCAGTAGCACGATTAGCTACCTGAGCAAACCAAAGCTTAATGAGTCCAGAGAATGTTCAGAGCAAAGCTCGATCTTCCTACAATGATGAATATTGTGAAGTCTCAAGCCATTACACTGAAACTTACAAGGCTGAATAGTTAGTGGACAAGAGCACTGGTCAGTTGGGCTAAAAGCAAGAGGCTAAGTTCTTATTTACCAAAAAGTACGGGGACAAAGAGCTAGGATTTACCACCGAGTGCCAAACTCAGGTGAAATTCAAGGAGTCTGTTAATCTAAACAAGACTGGATCTTCATCATCCAAGTTCGACTACAACAACAATGAGAATCGCAACCCCTTTTGGAAGTTGGTTAGAACAACGTTTGCTACCGAGGAGTTTCCCAAGAAAGGCAATTAATGTAAACGAAGTCAACACTCGAAGAATTTGGTGTAAAGCTGATAGTCAAAGGTTAAGGAACTTGACTTCATTGTTGGGGTTTGCAAGAGGGTTATCGATATAACAATCGCCAAGAATTGTTCTAAAGATTCACACAAATTTCTTCAGCGAAAACAAGTTCGAGAACATTGGTTTAATCCCACCAATTACCACTTACTAAACATCGTAACAACTAGGGCTTACTCCCTTCCTCAATATGCATTTATAAAGTTTCTAGTGTTTGTACCATACTTAGGGCCTCCATATTTAGATCTCGTATAAATACTCAGGGGACTTAAATGTAATTATATAATAAAGGAAGGGGCAAATATGTAATAAGTGAGGAGCCCTTATTCTATAAAAGGACTCCTCACTCTCCTCATTAAGAAAGGCCAATCTTTAGGCCATGGGAAAGAGCTCTCTCACTCTCAGAAGCTCTCACCCTCTCATCTTCAATCCTCTCAGAGAAATACAATATCAGTGTGGACGTAGCCCAAACATTGGGGTGAACCACGATACATCTTGTGTTATTTACTTTCCTGCAGATTCACGATCGGATTTACGTTGTTCCAAGACCTCCGATTTTGTTCCAACCATCTGCCATACCCACCTTCAGTAGCTTTATTTTTTAATGATGTAATTTATTTTTCTTATCTTTCGGAGACATCTGTATAACCCCATCAAAGGGTAATAAAAAAATAAAATTTAAAAAAAAAAAAAGGCAAGCCCAAATTAGTGGGCTGCAATGTCATGTGGAGGACGAAGGCCCATATGCCCAAAAGAGCCAGGCCTTATGACTCCAAATTTATTCGGCACCCTGCCTCTATTATCACCAACCAGGTAATCAAAAGTACGTCCAGTACTACAAAAAATTATTCGGCAGCCTACCGCTATTCCCACCTACCAGGTGATCAAAAGTACACCCAGTACTCCAAAATTATTCGGCAACTTACCGCTATTATCACCGACCAGGTGATCAAAAGTACGCCCAGTACTCCAAAATTATTCGCCAGCCTACCGCTATTATCACCAACCAGGTGATCAAAAGTACGTCCAGTACTCCAAAATTATACATGAGCATCACTCATGTCAATCATACATAAACATTCATCAGCATCACTCATGTCAGTTATACATAAACATTCATCACCATCATTCATGTCAACATTCATGAGCATCACTCATGTCAACATTCATGAGCATCACTCATGTCAACATCCATGAGCATCGTTCATGTTAACATCCATAAGCATCACTCATGTCAATCAACATAAACATTCATGAGCATCACTCATGTCAACATTCATGAGCATCACTCATGTCAACATCCATGAGCATCGCTCATGTTAACATTCATGAGCATCACTCATGTTAATCAACATAAACATTCATGAGCATCACTCATGTCAATCAGCTTCGAAAACTTCATTTAACAGAGCTCCAGCTTCAAAAGCTTCATTTACAAAGCTCCAGCTTCAAAAGCTTCACTTGCAAAGTTTTACCTACAAAGCTTCAGTGCAGGGTATACAAATACCGCCTCCGAACAACCGCCACTTCGGCCCATACATGGATTCAATTTGAAGTCTCCAGCCAATAGACTCTATTGACCGAAGACTTGGGGGACTACATTATGTACCATATATTGGGCCTCAACTAGGCCTCATGAAAATTACTTAGGGGACTTAGCCCATTATTTATGTACTGAGGAGCGAGCCCTTATTCTATAAAATGGACTCTCTCACTTTTATTAGAAAGCACCCATCACTTATGTATTGAGGAGCGAGCCCTTATTCTATAAAAGGGACTCCCTCACCATCATTAGAGAGCATCAACTCTAGCCCATCGTTTATGTATTGAGGAGCGAGCCCTTATTTTATAAAAGGGACTCCTTCATTTTCATTAAAGAGCATTGCCGCCAACTGAGCAACCGCCTCGCCGCGAGCATCACTCCTAACTCATCACTTATGTATTGAGGAGTGAGCCCTTATTCTATAAAAGGGTCTCCCTCACCTTCAATGCCACAAGTCGAGCCAACCAAGGCAACATAAGCCACAAGCAGAGCAGCCTCGTAATATGTGCTACTTTTAGTTTAGCATCATTTCAGATTGAGCATCGCCTCATATCGAGTATCAGTCCTAGACGACATCTAGTTACTTCGGCCCACACATGGACTGAATTTCAAGCCTCCAGCCAAAAGACTCATTTGACTGAAGACTTAGAGGACTACTATTTGTACCATATTTAGGGCCTCCGTATTTAGATCTCGTATAAATACTTGGGGGACTTAAATGTAATTATGTAATAAAGGAAGGGGCAAATATGAAATAAGTGAGGAGCCCTTATTCTATAAAAGGACTACTCACTCTCCTCATTAGGAGAGGCCAATCCTTAGGCCATGGGAAATAGCTCTCTTACTCTCAGAAGCTCTCACCCTCTCATCTTCAATCCTCTCAGAGAAATACAATATCAGTGTGAATGTAGCCCAAACATTGGGGTGAACCACAATACATCTTGTGTTATTTACTTTCCTACATATTCACGGTCGGATTTACGTTGTTCCAAGACCTCCGGTTTTGTGCATCAACATCTAGTAATTTCCAAAGAGATACGACTCTGCCCGCCTTTCCTAGGGAATGCATGTCGCAAAGTACAACACACTTCAGATCTTCCAAATTGAAACCACTTAGGTTTTTCTGTTTTCCAACGCTCTTATGTAGATCCGACTTCACCAGCAATTCCTAGGGAACGCATGTTGCGAAGTATCGATCTGATGTTGAAAGTCATCCGACAATCCACGTCATCACTGCTGAGGCACAGTCCCGACATGAATTCTTGTATTTCAACCAGAAGGTGACAATCTAAATAGAGAAACGTTTGCACAACTGCGCCGAATGGCACCAAATCTGGAAGTCGTGACATCCAAATTACGTCATGACTGACACACCACTACAATAACAGAAGGTCTTAATTATGCTCTGAATAAACTAGGCTCTGATATCAATCTGACATGCCCCGATCCCGATGTCCTTGGAACATCAGGATGGTCATGTGCTGGCTGACATCCAAGGGTGACGAAAGCCATTTATTGAATGCAAATGCTAAGAACAAGGAATAAATAAGACTTACAAATTTAAATATAATGAATATGCATCTAAGGAACGTGTTCAGAGCATACAACTAACTAGAATACTAAAACGAAATAATATAAAATTGAATGAATAAGAGGATGGGTCCTACACCGAGAGGACTCGAAGATGCCAATGCGGAAGTGCCTGGACGCCAGGATTGTATGCCTCGATTCTAAGTTCTGAAGGGGATGCAAAACAAACATGAGTGGACCAAGTTGATATATATATATATATAATAAAAAGTTATCAACATACTAACCCCCAAGTTTTATGAAAACTCATATAACATGATAAAAATAGGTTTTCCAAAAACCTAGCATGTCGTGCAATGTATCAAAGCATATCTCGTATATATCATAATCACTAGTGAATGTCTAATATCCTTCCAGGCCCCATGCCAGCTCCCCATCCCTATGCCAATTGCCAGAGGAAAATCACCTTTAGGCCCCATGCCGACTCCCCGTCCTTCGGCTAATTGCCAAAGGAAAAACCCTTCAGGCCCTATGCCAACATCGTAACCGTCGCCCAGGACGTAACCTATCCCTTGCCCCGTAGCGGAATAGGGACCATTAGGTAAGTACAAAATCATTGAACATACATATATTTGAAAAACAACTTCATAGTATAAAGTCATCCATCATTTATACTACAAAGAGGTGTTCGAAACATGTTCTAAATATGATATCCTCATCCATCAGATATTCTATAAAGAACACAGGTTATAGAAAAAATAGTAATAATTCAAAATAGCCTCAGTAAACATGTTATCTCATAAAACGTAATCATTAAATCATGCTTATCATGTATGCATTTCTACTATTAAAACATGCATTTTAGAAATGGTCCACTCACAAATACTCTGCCCAAGAGCCACACAAACTAAAGGAGACAGAACGCCACAATAAATTACCCTTAAGCACATAAAGGGTACAATTAATTGAACTCTATTATAACAATTGAATTTGGGAAAACGGATGTTGGAAACGGATTCAGGATGTCGAATTACCCTAAGAAGGGTCCTGGTTAAATTTCTAAAAAGTCAACAAGGGAATATGCTTAGAATATTCCAACCGGATATGTGCTGGGTTTGAGAGTTTGGGCCAAAAGGTCATAAGCCCAAAGGCATGGGTTATAAGGGTTAATGGGTTAGGCTTTTAAGGGTTTCAAGGGTCATGCGTTGGGCTAAAGGCCCGTGAGTTTTAGGATGGTTCAATGGCCCAAAGGCCAATCTAAAAGGGGTTTTGGGGTTCACTTGGACCTCCATTATCATTGAACTTGTATTCCGTATACTCTGTATTTGACCTACTTAAGTGAAGGCATTTAGATTCCAACACTTCCCATCAAAGGTTAATCTTCCCATTTACTCTATCCTTTGTTTCATTTATTAGCACTATATCATATGCGAAAGCATCCACCAAGGGATATCATCTTGAAGATGTCTCGTTAACTAATCCATTACCAATGCAAAAAGGTTAGGACTTAAAACTGAGCCTTGATGTCAATGTAACCCTATGGTTATGGGAAAGCTTTTGGTTTGTCCTTCATGAGTTCTTACTGTAATCCTTACTCCATCACACAGTTTTTATTGCTTGGATATATGCTACTCGTACTTCTTTCTTCTTTAGAAACCTCCAAATGATTTCTCCAAGGATGCCATCATACGCTTTTTCCAAATCTATAGAAACCTTGTGCAAAACTTTTTTCATATCTCCATATCGTTCCATCAATCTTCGTAATTGCCTAAATACCCAATCAAATTCAACTAGGTAACTATTTTCTGACAATAAAGGGTGGCTGTTGTTTGCAATCTAACCAGTCTAATAGACTTTAATGCAAAAGATGTATGAGTGGTAACCCAAAAGAAATAAGAAGATGTTACAAAGGTAATAATTCAACCTTTGCTTTAGTCCAATTCTTGAATTAAATATATCAGCTAGTCTTCCTGTACAAGCTCTTCCATTGATGGCATCACTGTGTTGCATTTTGCAAATAAATTTACAATTTTGGTCACAAACACTATTTTTCGCCTCGTCTATGTTTTACAAGTTACGAGCTGAGTAGTAATATTAGATAACATGGGATGAGGATATGGGATATGGGGTGACTGATGCCCATGTTGCCATGCTGCCAGATTTTATGTTTCCTCTTTCCATGGGATTCTCTATTAAGCCTAATCCCTTAATTTGAGGAAGATTGACATCTAGATGACTTGTTGATAGTTGTGTGCTAGCTACTTGTTGTACTCCCTTAATTTAAGGAGTGGCAACTTTAAGGGTTTACCGGGTTAGTAGGATTTGCCAAGGTAAGGTTGCTTGTAACCTTCCACCTCATTATATATCCCCTCTTGTGCATTTAATCAATCTATGAAAAATACATTTAAACAAACTTAAAACTTCCACATGGTATTAGAGCAGTGTCATCCTTGACCTATCTTTGCCCTTTTTTTCTTTCTGCTGTTGTTCATCTTCAAGCTCCAGTGTCACCCTTGGGGGAAAAAACTCATAAAGTTCTCCCTCTTTTGTTCCAGATACTAAGATAAATATGAATCAGCGTTTATGCTTAGTTTTGTTGAATGAATTCAACTATCTCCCATGATCTAGAGTAGTGTCTCTTGCTCTCGATAGAAGAGGAAAGCTAGGGTTCATCAATGGAGGAATTGAAGCACCCGAGCCTTCAACCTAAGCATACGAAGTATGGTTGTCCAAGGACCAACAAGTCATGTCAATGCTTCTTAACTCAATAGAGAAACATATCGCTGAAATCTTCAGCTATTCCGAGTCCTCACACAACCTGTGGAAATATGTGAAGGACGTGTACGGGAATCAAAATAATTATGCACGAGTGTTTCAGCTAAATAGGGACATTGCCAATCTTCAACAAGATGGAAAAACCTTTGTGCATCACTTGGGAAGTCTCAAGACTATGTGGAATGAGTTAGATGTTTATTTACTTCACATCATTGATGCTGCAGTTCTTCTGAAAAAGAGCTGAAGAAGATAAGATATGTCAGCTGCTTGCGAGTTTGAACTCGGACTAAAAGGATCTCAGGAGTCACATCTTGATAAATGTTAAACTTCCTTCCTTCAAAACGGTGTGTACCACGGTTCAACATGAGGAAGCTCGAAGAAGAGTGATGAACTTGGAGAAGAATTCCAAGATTTTTAAGTCAAAAGTCTATGCTGCCAAACATAAACCCTCAGACAGCAAGCCTTATTAGGGTAAAAATCCACACTTCAAGTGCAGTTACTGTGACGCGGCAGGTCACGTGGAGGAAATGTGCTGGATTTTGCACCCTGAACTAAAACATAAGTTCAACAAGGATCACATAATGATTCCTTCAAATCAATTCCACACTGGCTTATACAAACCTCAGCATGCAGCAAATCATAGCTATACCTTATTCCCTGAGAGCATTCAGGACTTCACTTCAAATCTTGTCTCGCTCATAAATGACTTTGCAATATACATGCAAACCAAGGGACATAGAGAAGCTATAGAAAGGTCAAGGGATACAACTGAAAATCCCATAGTGCTACTGGGACAATTCGTAGGTTTCCTTGCTGAAAATGAAAATATACCAAAAAGCAAAGCTCCAGGTATTTTTAGTGCATTCTCGACTACTCTTCACACTGGTATTGAACATGATTGTTGGATTATCGACTCAGGAGCCACTGACCATATAACAAACAAAGCCTTAAACTTACACAGTTTTCAAACTTTGTCAAAACCCTCTTATATGTCAGTTGCTAATGGAAAAAATGCCATGGTTTTTGGCGTGGGAAAAGTAAAGTTGCTTTCAAACAACCTTGAGTCTACTGCATTGTTTGTTCCTCCCTTTCCTTTTCAACTTCTGTCAATAGGAAAGATCACTAGAACCCTAAATTGTCTTGTCACTTTTTCACCAAGCAGTGTTGTGTTTCAGGATTCTCTCACCAAGAAGACGATTGGTGAAGGGTTCTTCCTTAATGGTCTTTACTATCTATGCAAGGAACCTCGTCTAGTCAAAGCTTTCCAAGTTGATTCAATTCCTTCCAAGGACCAACAAATCTGGCATCAAAGATTAGCCCATCCATCAGAGACTGTTTTGCTTAAACTCTTTCCCAAAATGTATCAATCATCTATAATGTGTGATACATGTTAGTTTTCCAAGTTTACTAGGCTCCCTTTTAGCTCTTTAATGTCTAGGGCTAGCAAATGTTTTGAACTTGTACACTCCGATGTTAGTTGTCTAACTATTGAATCTTTTGATGGATATAAATATTTTTTTATCTTTGTGGATGATTTTTCTAGAACAACATGGCTATATATGTTTAAAAAAAAAAGAATGTCTTCACTATGTTCAAAGACTTTCATCAACTTATCATAATTCAATTTCAGTCAATTATTCAGAACCTAAGAACCGATAATGGCACTGAGTTCTTATCCAACAATATAAGTCAATATTTGAGCTCTCATGGTATTGTTCACCAGACAAGTTGTGTGGGAACTCCACAACAAAATGGGATCTCTGAAAGAAAGAACAGGGATTTACTTGAGAAGACTCGTGCATTGATGTTGCATATGAACATACCATGAAATTTTGGTCATACGCCATTCTCATTGCAACCTATTTAATCAATAGATTGCCTAGTCGTGTTTTAGAGTTTAAGTCTCCTTATGAAACTCTTAAAGGAAAACATATAACTTTATGACATTTGAGAGTCTTTGGCTGCACGTGCTTTGTTCATGTTCAAGCATTGCACAGTGACAAACTGGATGCTAGGGCTACAAAGTGTGTTTTCATGGGATATTCATCCACCCAAAAAGGTTACAAATGTCTAGAGATGTAAGATTTGAGGAAACAGTTCCCTATTTCTCCAAGAAGACTGCTTACTCCTGAGAGGGGAGCTAATATGTGATTTATTCCCTTTGCCTGCGTGCATTGATCACTTAGTGCACTTGGATCCAGAAGCCACTAGCAATCATGAACAAGCAGATATTATGAGTGAAACTACTCATGAGTCTTCTCAACCAAGAAACTTGGATGATGGTACTGAGTCTACTTAAGATGAAAGTCACGAAGAGGCTCCTACTTTACCTCCTACAAGGTGTAATCCTGCGCATGCTCGACAACCTCCAACAAGGCTCTGAGACTATGTCACCTTTGCTTCCAAACACCCCAACACTGAGGTGCTGAGTTATAGTCATGTTCACCCTAATCATGCCACATTCCTGGCTGAAATCTCTCATCACATTGAACCACGAACCTTTGAAGAGGCTCAACTAATTCCTGAGTGGATAAATACAATGAAGGATGAACTTCATGCCTTGAAAAACAATCAAACATGGAGCATTGTGAAGTTACCACTAGGGAAAAAGGCTATTGGGAGTAGATGGATTTATAAGACAAAATTCAAGGCTGATGGATCAATTGAATGTCACAAGGCTAGATTAGTTGCACGTGGTTTCACTTAAACGTTTGGGGTAGACTACAAGGAGACATTTGCTCTAGTAGCCAAAATGAACTCCGTTAGGGTTCTTCTTTCAGTGGCTGTGAATTGTGGCTGGCCATTGTATCAAATGGATGTAAAAAATGCATTCCTTCATGGGGATTTACAAGAGGAAGTATATATGCAACTTCTACTAGGTTCTTCTCAAGGTAAAAATGATATGGTGTGTCGATTGCACAAAGCAATTTATGGTTTGAAACAATCTCCACTTGCATGGTAGGCCAAGTTGAGTTCAGTGTTGAAAGCTGCTAGTTTTGTTCGAAGTAATGCGGACTTATCCTTGTTCACTCGTAAAGGATCAGCTAGTATATTGGTGAATTATTTCACACCTTTGCCATAAAGGACCTTGGGAGACTAAAATACTTCCTTGGCATTGAAATGGCAACATCTCAAAAGGGTTTATTTTTAAATCAGCGCAAGTATGTTGTGGATCTTCTCACTGAGGCTAAATTACTTGATTGCAAGCCTGCTATCACTCCCCTTGATAGTAAGCTAAACCTTGATATGGATGGAGAACCTCTCACCAATGTGAGTCACTACCAAAGGTTAGTTGGAAAGCTTATATACCTTACCATAACCAGACCTGATATCACCTATAATGTTAGCCTGGTTAGCCTATTCATGCATGCACCATATGTGAAACACCTTCTCATTGTCAAAAGAATTCTACGTTACCTCAAAGGCTCTATTGGTAGAGGTATTCTTATGAAGAACAACCAATCCACTCAAATCAGTGGTTACATTGATGCAGATTGGGACGGAAATGCAATTGATAAGAAGTCTACCACTAGCTATTGTATGTTTGTTGGAGGAAACATCGTCGCATGGAAAAGCAAAAAACAGCAAGTTATTGCACGTTCTACTGCAGAGGCTGAATATCGTGCAATGGCATCAACATCATGTGAGTTAATATGGCTCAAATGGTTACTTTTAGACTTGAGATTCTCTAGTTCTACTCTAGTGTCACTCATGTCATGTGTGACAATCAAGCAGCCATGCATATCGCTGCTAACCTCGTGTTCCATGAAAGGACCAAAAATAAGGTGGACTATCACTACATTAGGGCACAAGTTCAATCCCAAGTTATTCAAACCATCTATACTCGCAGTCATGATCAACTGGCAGATGTGTTCACAAAAGCACTTCCTTTAGTTCCTTTTCAGCGTCTCCTTGACAAGCTTGGCTCGATCAATCTCCTCGATCCAGCTTGAGGGGGAGTATTAGACGATATGGGATGAGATATGGGATAAGGGGTGACTGATACCCATGCTGCCATGTTGCCAGATTTTATGTTTCCTTTTTCCATGGGATTCTCTATTAAGCCTAATCCCTTAATTTGAGGAAGATTGACATCTAGATGACTTGTTGATAGTTATGTGCTAGCTACTTGCTGCGCTCCCTTAATTTAAGGAGTGACATCTTTATGGGTTTACCGGGTTAGTAGGATTTGCCAAGGTAGGATTGCTTGTAACCTTCCACCTTATTATATATCCCCTCTTGTACATTCAGTCAATCTATGAAAAATACATTCACACAAACTTAAAACTTCCACAAGTAAGCATGGCAATTTAGCATGCCCTTGCCTCTATTAACACGATAAACGTAGTCCAATTTGAAATGAACCGTCTAGATGTAATTGGCTTGGTATGATAACTCCCTTTAGTCTTTTGCATCTATTTTCCCAAACTAGTCTGTCTTTGATTCGATCAATTCAATTTCCACATTTCACACCTGTTTTGGCTTGCTTAAAAAAGACAGCAGACTTGTAGCCGAAGAAACTTGTATTCTTGGTGTCTTACAAAAAGAAAATAAATTATTTGTTTCGAATCAAAGATATATTTATAGTTTAAATGGTTAAAAGCATGCAATAATAGTTCATGTTATTCATTCCCACAAGTCATGTGATCGATTCTCTATAACCCAAGCTTGAAAAATAAAAACCTCAACTTCTATAAATAACAAAGAGAATTACATTGTAATAATATAAACTGAGCTTGGTATACTTAAAAAAAAAAATAACACATATATATGGAGAAAGATCACACTGTAGTATTACATGCTATGCATTACACCGGCACGAATTCGAACTCATAAAACGATTCCTCTTGTGTTCACTAGGGTTACTATCACCCCTTTATTCTGGTTGGTAAAGCTAGAATTTCAACACCTACCTAGTTGAAATCAATGGGATATACGGGCTCTTTGTTAGGAAAAAAGAGCCCGAAATGCTTCTCGGTCGCCTCCCCTTGTTTTTCATTCTCATTAAACATGCTAAACACGTAAGTTTCGATGGGGTTTCCAGGCTTCTTTGGAGTCCCGCCCTTCACATGCTTTATCAAATTTGAGTTGTAAATTCTTGCATTCTCCTTCGTTGTCACTTGACCATCCCCACCGTCTGAGGGCCAACCACTCTCTGATACAACAATTTTCAAAGAGCCACCTTCAGCCTTCTCTAACGCTGAGTAAACTGCATCCAGAATTGCATCAAATAGGTTCTGATACTGAAGATCACCATCATTCACTGGAGCGGATGGGGATGTAAAAAGAGCATATTCAAGACTAATGTCACGACTTTGAATGTAACTAAAATACGGGTACATATTAACAAGTAACGGAGATTGATTCCCAACTAAGAACCCGATGATTGGATCAAGAAATGGCCGATAGTTTTGTCTGAAGGAACCTTTTGATGGAGGGTACGATTCTTCGAGGATTATAGGGTAAACTGCGGTAGAGACCTTAATTTGGTTTGCAAGCCCTGCCGTAGAAATAGCATTTTGAATTCTTTCCATTGCAGGGCCAACAAATGGCGCATCTGGACCTGTGGCATTTATTTCATTTCCGACTGCAATATACTTAAATTTGACATCGTTGTAGTTTACAACATTATTTTGGACCCAATCATTTGCACTGTCCTGACTAGAAGAAATGTCTTGAAGGCGTTCGTTTTCTACACCAAGCACGACCTCAATGTTAGAGCCTCTGAGGGCTTGGAGAGCATCGTGGTTGGGACCATAGAGCCGCATTCTTTGAATATTGTACTGGTTGTAAAGAGATATCACTTCTTGTGCGGGTGGCAAGTTGTTTGCAACCGTTCCGTAACAAACACCAATTTGTGCACCTGTATCAAATTCAAAGATAAGTTAATGGTGTTGAAAATTTAATTATTCAAGAAAAAGGCCATGCATTTGATTTTTGGAGTTATGATCTACGTTATTTGATTTGCATAAACCATCAACATCGGAATGTCTAACACCAGTCGAAGGTGTGCAAAAAAGGTAGGTACAGTACGTGTATGTACGTATATTTTGATCTTTTTCTTGTGTGTGTGTGTGTGTGTGTGTGTGTGAGAGAGAGAGAGAGAGAGAGAGAGAGAGAGAGAGAGAGACCAGTTGTAGTAAGGGTAGCCATTAGCAGTCCGAGAAGTAGCAGAATGGAAACCCTGGAGGGGCTTTTCGCAACTAAATGGGACTTAGCCATTGTGGAAAGGAGCAAAAGGGAAGAAAAATGAATGAAACTGATTATAAAGTAAGAGGTTGCCTCTACAACTTCTGTGGTGCCCTAATTCTCTATATATAATCCATTCAGAGACTCATCAGAAGAACCATAGACGTACCTACCTTAGTCACGGGTCCATGCATGTGATTCCATGGAAATTAAGTGATTTCACAGGATAACAATATTTATTACAACTTGCATATATATATATATGTGTGTGTGTGTGTGTGTATTCAGTTAGAATATTACTTCAAAAATAAATATAATTACTGCTACTTGTTAACTTATTGGAGTATACTTGCACCATGGACTTGTGGATTGAATTTACAGCAGCCTCCTTCCCGAGGATCCTGTAACAAATTTTAGCGAGTTTTTTGTAAAATTCTTTTTAAGTTTAGTATTTCATTATCCAAAAATTATGCTACTCGATAAATGTATTTTATACAGTATTTAGTTAATTACTAATAAAGTGAAATATACGACAATATCAACAGTATCATGGATTCATAATTTCCTGGTCCTTATAAATATACTTTGAACAATTTCCATGGACAATTCAAATTGGAAGTCTAATTTCAATTCCGCGTTGCCGTCTTGTTTTGGCACTTGGACACGAATAAGCCTAACAAATCCAAGAAGTTATAATTATATCAAAATTATGGTCAAGTCCAACGTGCATATTTTTTCTCTAGGGGCCAGCTTAATTAGAGTAAATTATAGCAATGGTCCCTTAATTTTAATTAAATTGGAGCAGTGGTCCCTCAACTAAAAATTCTTTACCATTGGTCCCTCAAAACTTATCAAAATGTGTAGCTATGGTCATTTTCATCAACTTCGTCAAAATTTTGTCAAAATGAGTTGTGTTTGAAGGACCATTGCTACAATTTGTGTCCCGCAACTCATCAAAACGTGTAACTATGGTCATTTTCATCAACTTCGTCAGAATTTTATCAAATCAAGTTATGTTGGAAGGACCATTGCTACAATTAGGTTAAAGTTGAGGGACCATTACTCGAATTGGGTTAAAGTTAAGGGACCATTTCTCCAGTTAGATTAAAGTTGAGGGACTAATGGTAATGAATTTTTAGTTGAGGGGTCATAGTTGCACGTTTTGATGAGTTGAGAGACCAATAGTAATAGATTTTTAGTTGATGGACCATTGCTCCAATTGAGTTAAAGTTAAGGGACCATTGCTACAATTTACTCTAAATAGGATTTAAGGATAAAATTAAAATTATCAAAAAGAAAAGTCCGGCTACAATTCTACGTCTCACTAGTGTTTTATAAAAAAATTATCTATTGCAAAGATCCATTAGAACCCTATTTAGAATGTCTAACTGTTAATTTTTCAGACTACTCACTGGCATGTAACAAGGAAAAACAAACACTGAATGATAAAATCATATAATTTATGAGGAATTTTAAGAATGCCTTTTAGTGAAAGCTCGTTTAGTCAGTTTGTCTATTTTTCGCATCAATCTATTTTCTTTTCTTTTCACAGCAACAAGCATTAATTAAGCACGACTTGCTCTCATCTCCAAGTCAGCAGTCAAATCAAAGTACCCAGGTTCAAGTCCAACTCCGAAGCTAGTGGTTATATTCAACTCCTTCATGACCTTGACAGGAATGAATATATATACTTCTCGTACGTTTTCTAGATGAATTTAGTTAGGGGCAGCCTTAATCATTTATTAGAGAAGGGATATTCATAGTTGTCGTCATTAGTATGTGGTATTTTTTATTTTTTTTTAACAAACGATATTATTTACATTAAGGATAAGAGGTTGAACTTAATTTCACAATAGGCTAGCAATAATAGCAGAGTCAAGAATTTTTTGGGAAAAGGGCGAATTTAAAAGGGTACAACGTAAAAAAAAAGGCAACAACCAAATCTTTTTACATAGTAATATCGTCCATAATCTATCAATACAAATAATGGGAAGGAGGATTACTCAAAATATTCGAATGAGAATTATCGGAATATTCGAAGGAGAACTATCAGAATATTCGAAGGAGGACTACCCGGAATATTTGAATGAGGATTTAAGCATTGTTTCTTATTATATCGTTCCATTATGTAACTGTATAGTGTGAAAAAAATTACACTCTTAATCCTAGAGTAAAATATATTATATAACTACTAAATAATCAAGAAACAAATTCAATCAATATTAATAATTAATTAATCAATAATCAAGAATTCAATTTTTACTCTAAAAACAACAATTTGTTGCAGTCCTATTAGATTAGGAATGTGATTGTGTAAATCCTAGTAGATATGGGGAATGTATCTTATATTCCTATTAGGAGTAAATTACCTATTAAATGTTGTAATCCTAAGGGGAAATGTTTTTACCTTCCTTACTATTATAAATAAAGGCACAATGGGGTGGAATAACACACACCCACAATTACACATCTCTCTCTTCTCTCTACTATTGCCGCACGCCCCCTCTCTCTCTGGCCTCCATAATTGTTCAGTAAATTATGCATACAACACGCTCTTGACGCTGTGCTAAAGAGACTTTGATCTTCAATATGGGGAGTATTACATTTTAATCATTCTTTTTATGATTAATTTATTATTTTATTGAATTGATCTACATGCTATTGATTCAATTGAATTTTTCTTTATTGAACGTGATACAACGCATTGGAGATGAAATTCCGACTTTCAAAGAATGATCTTCTACAATAAAATAAGATATTTGAAACGACCTTGAAACATGAAAACATTCCCCACAACGCATTATATATGTTTTATATATTTGTCAATATATATATTTGTTTCATTCATTACGCAATTATGCTATGTGGAATTTGTGAGTCAAATAATCTAAATAAAATAGAAGCATAATGTTTTTTGGGTTCTGAAAACCCTAAAATCTGTTAAAAGCAGAAGCGAAAAAAAAAAGAAAAAAAAAGAAAAAATTGGTTGAGTAACGGCAGTGGCGGAGCTAGAATTTTCGGTGAGGAGAGGCCTCTCATAAAGGTTTTTTTTTAAATTTTTTTTAAGCGGATGGTATTTACAAAGCTAATATAATATATATATATATATCAAAATCAAATGTTCAAAACAACATATGCACATATAATATTACATACAAAAAATTATAATTATCCTTGACGACTATTCAACTCAATGAGATAAATAAAAACTTTACGAACCATAAATCTCATGTAATATGTAGAATAAAGCAGAAACAACAGAGAAACAAAGAAATTTAAAACTTATTTGTTTAATAGATTTCAAATTTAGGATTATAAAATGTATGAGATATCAAAAAGAAAAGGGGAATTTTTTTAATTTTCATAATTAAAATTGAATGTTTTCTATTTAAAGAAAACCGAAATATTACTTTGATTTTAAATGCTATTAATTTGTGTTAAGGAGATAGATAAAATATTAAAGCTAATTGGGAGATGGGGTTATGCTTGAAACTTGGAAAGCAGGACTTGAAGCAATATAAGGATGCATAATTCCCTTTTATATATATATATATATATATATATTTGTTTTAGAAAGCTAGGATAGGCCCAGGCAACCCCTGGTCCTTAACTCCCTCCGCCAGTGAGTAACGGCCTGAAGCCGCATGGCCAAGCCTGCACTGCTCAGCAACAACCCAACAGCCGACCTTTTTCCTTTTTGGGCCTTATTCTCGCTCGATCCACATCCAAAGGCTGAGATAAGTTTGTCTTCTTTTTTCACAAACCAAAGCCAATTTGGGCTTTCCCTTGTTTTAGTCCGCATGCCAGCATGCCTTGGGCTACTCCTTTCCTCGGCCCGTCACACTGCAGCAAGCATGTAGCTTGCTTTGTTTGTTATTGGGCTGCTCAATGCAGCCAACCCGTGCCCAACATGGGCCTTATTTTTTTATTTTTTTTGTATGACCTGCAGCCAACATTAAATAATATGGGCCTAGACAAATTTTATTATTTTGCTTTTACGATCAACCCCGAATGGTCTCGATCTATTGAATTAATTAAAAGTGACATGCAGTCCATTAATCTGATAATGAATCCAAAATTATTGACCTGAATATCACTTTTGGACATTAACGATTCAATATTTTATTTCCTTTCTTTGAACCGTTGACTCACTTTCGTAATCCCGAAGCGCTCACACTTGAGTTCTCGAATAACCTCAAATCCACTACACTTAGTTGTATATTGCATTCTGTATTCTTGCAGGAACCTCTATTTTATGAACTAAACGTTCATAAACTAAAGGGATGTGCTATCCACACCCCATTTTACTTCTCACACACCCTTTGATAATTTCTGTCCATTGATCTTCTTTAATTCATCCGATCTAATGGCTGAAAATTAAAAAGGTGTGTGAGAAGTAAAATGAGGTGTGTGAATATCACATCCCAAACTAAATTGAACATGTAGTTTTAAATTTAATGCCTTTGAAACCCGAAGTTTTCATAAAACAATACATCCATGAAAACCTGATTTTTTTATGAAAACCATGTCTTAGAACCCGAATATTCTAACTTTGATGCTTATGGATGATTCATTTCCATAGCACCAATCACAATCTTGTTCCCTCCAATTCAGTGGAATGTCGAATTGTCACAAGTTTGATTTTCCTGATTTGGATGTTTTCTATTAGAAACCACTTTATGTGGGGTACAAGACGTGAATCTCCACTTGACTATCAAGAAGCTGAGAAACCATTGAAGCTGGAAAGGAAGAGCTGAATAAGCCTCCGCCATGATCTTCATTCGAACACTTATGCCTAAAGAATTACAAACGGAAGTACCTCCCGAACAAGGATTCCATGGCTCTTTGGCTCGCTCCTACGGACTGTCTAATCATGAAAGACATTGCCTGAAGCACACCATGATTACGTCCATAAATGAGCACAATTCTGAAGTTTATAAATCTGATTGAATTTTGACTGGATAATACTTTTATCGTCTTTCCATGTTTCTAACTCGCCCCTGAAGCAGCAGTGTAGAAAGTGGAAGCTTACCAAATTCTCGGATCTGATTACTACCATAAATGTGAGAGAACGGTATAGACTCAGTTCGGCTGGAGTCTACCGAATGGCTCAACCCAGTTCGGTCAAAGCTTAACCGAATGGTGATGCACTGCTTCGGCAGGAATACACTGAATGGCATACTCTCTTACAATCCAATTTCGAGTTTGTTTTTACAACATATGGTAGAATCAGGGCTTGCCAAGGTGTGGCCTCATGCCCGAAGCGTGATCCTTGACACCTAAGACCTAAAACTTCAAGAATAAGGGATAGTATTCCTAAACCTTAACCCTGTAGAATCTACTTCCGTCTTGATGGAATAGATCATTGGTTATGCATTTGTTCGTGCCCCTACCAATATTGTTAAGGAGTACCATTCTAGTAGTCAATATGTGACACTAATTTTGCTCCACTAAACATTGTTGGAAGAGCAGAATTTTGACATGGATAGCCTTGTTGGCCGAATCCCCTTAGTAAACCATTTACTTTGTGAACATTTTTCCATGTTCTTGGATTCAAGTTTGGTGTATAGTTTACTTATGGATAATCTTATTGATATTGTCCTTGAATATGAGTTAATTGAATCATGTTTCTTAATACATGTGACCGATTCAATTAAACACGTGATTAGGTAGGAATGTGGGAAAGTTAGTTGTCTGGATGAATGCGTACTACACACAGTAACTTTACACCTAGGACTTGGTGCAGGTTGTTCCGCACTTGGCAGAGGTGAAGCTTATCGACTACGTAGCATGTCGGTAGTGAATAAAGCTTTATATAAGCGCGCTAGCTTGTTTATCCTTCCACAAGAATGTGCGGTTGTATAAGTCTAGCGTGACTATACTGCTCGAAGGGTAAGCCGTAGGCAGTCTTCTGGAATCCGTAGACTACCTTAGTGCACTTGGTAGCATCTTTAGGGTTCCAGGGCAGCCGTCTGTAGGGCGTACTGCGTAATGTGCCCCCTCCGTCTCTAGGGCCCGATTCCCCACGAATTAGGCCAAGAGACCCAAAATCCTTCAGTTAGCTAAGTCTTGAAAATGACCATTGTGGCTACTTCTAGGAATCCCGGTGTAAGCCATCGTGCATCTAGTTATACTAGGGTAGCCAGGCTCATCCACGTCTGGATATTCGGAGTTTAAAATTTATCCTCTCGTCTTGGAGAACTGACCCATATGGGTGTCGGGGAATTGGTTTACCCTCTCGCATTGGAGAGCAATTAGTTTACCCTCTCGCACTGGAAAGCAATGGTTGGTCTCTCGGGGTGCGCAATTTCTGCAATGAGTCCCTAAGAAAGGCGTAGTCTTCTTTTGAAGTGCATAAGTGATTAGTTGTTGTAAGCATGCAGCCAAGCCAAGTTGTGATTACTTCTAAATTCCTCATTGAAAAATGAGTGAAACGAACGAGAACTTAGCTGTAAGGTAGGAACTGCATAACAACTGGATAGTTATCGGCTTATGAGGTGGTGCCCGTCGAGTTGCTTGAGTCTTCAGGCTTTTATGTAGCGAGAGGTCACACATGGTACTTCATCAGATTGTAGGCGTTCCACTGCTTTTCGATTTTTTTGTCGTTTCATGGTGGCGAGGGTGTAATTACTTTTACCGCTTACTTTGCTGATCTTGTATGGACCTTCCCAGATGAGACCCATATTTTTGGAGCATTCTCTACGGGCAATGATGAAGGTTTTTCTTAGGATTAGATATCCGGGCTGGAATTGCCGGATCTTGGCCCTTTTGTTGTAGTTAGTGAGGAGCTGCTGCTGGTAGGCTGCAATGCAGGTGCTGGTCTGCTCGCACTTCTCCTTTGCTAGATCTAAGCTTGTGACCATCTCCTTACTGTTCTGCTCAATGCTTGGTAGTAGAGCGTTGATACTTGGCTTGATGACATTTGGATGAATGATTGCTTTCGAACTAAATGCCAAAGAGAAAGAAGTTTCATCGATTGCTCATCTTTTGGTGGTGCGATATACCCATAGACATCCGGGGAGTTCGTCTGGCCATTTTCCCTTCTTGTTGGTGAGGGATTTCTTGAGGCATTCGAAGATCATTTTGTTAGATGCTTCGGCTTACTCATTGCCTTGAGGATATATTGGCATGGACATGTGCTGTTTGATGCCATATTTTTGGAAGAACTTCGCCAAATTTCTGCCTATGAATTGCGGGCCGTTGTGGGTGACGATGGACTGAGGGATGCCAAATCGGTAAATGATGTTCCTTCATATGAAGTGCTCTATGTCAGTCTGAATCGTGATCATCATGGGCTCTGCTTCTATCTATTTGGTGAAGTAGTCGGTTGCCACGATTATCATGCCTTTGCCCCTAGTAGTCTGGCTGGTGATTAGCTGGGAATCGAAAAGAATTGAAAGCTCTTTCACCACTAAGTCTTTTGTCATTCGAAGGCCTGCTAGTGGGGCTTTGTACTCTACTTCGTTGTTAGATGCTTTGAAGCTTAGAGTGATCGCCTGCTCGAGCATTGAACCATCTAGGGTGGCAAGAACCACGGCTGCTCACGAGCCTTTATAGTTGGATGCGCCATCGACATGCAAATGCCAGAAATCTCCATTGAGGGAGTAGGTGTGGCTAAAGTGTGCTCAGCTACCTTAGGGGCGTCGTTGGGCCGCTCTGTTACATTGTTAAGGCTAGGCTTGAAGGGGCGGTAGGGAGCCGTGGAGCTGGGGCCATGTTACATGTAGCAGAAGATGCTCAACTTTCGGTATTAGGTCACTCTAGAGCTGAATAATGGAGCAAGGGTCGGCTAGGGCCATGTGATGCGCAGCAGGAGGTAGTGCTCGACTGCCAGTACATGTTGCTCTTATGTATAATCTTCTGGGGCGACGAGGACAAAACTTGCTTCTGAGTGTTCCTTCTAGTGTTCGTCTGCACTTGGCGTGTCTTTTAGGCCTAGTTGTTGCGTTCATCAGAAAACTTTGCATCTGCTAGGGTCTACGCCTTTATCGTCGTAGGTTTGGATTCGGCAGAATAGTACGTCATGATGATGACTGCGTGCGTTTGAAGGTAAAACTTAAGCTTTTGGGTTACAACAACTATCGCCAAAGTTAGCTTTTGAATTTTTAATAGCATCGAGGAGAGCTTTTGAACTGTAGAATACATGTAATTGTATAATACAGGTAGTCGGGCCCTTATCTCTTCTCGCATGATGGTAGAGCTTATTGCTACTTTAGATACCATTAAACATGCAAATAAGTCCTCCGCTGCTTTTAGGGAGGTGATGTCGGGTACTTCTTCAAGTCCTTGAATGTGCATTGGCGAGCCTTGTCCCAAAGTGCATGCTTCTCTACCAAAGCAAAAGAGTCTGCCAGAGTTAGATCTTCTTTCATGATCAATTTTCTGAATAGCAGGTGGTCTGCTGGAAGGCCTTTTTGGAAGACTGCTCTAGCTATCGAGTCGTTGCATCCAACCATCATTGCCTTCTCTGCGTTGAATCTCCTCACATAGTCACGAAGTGACTCATTTGGGTTCTTCTTGACGTCAAACAAATGGTCGGACTTCTTTTTGATCGAGCGATATGATGAATATTCTTTGGTGAAAACCAAAGAAAGTTCATAGAAATTCCAGATGGATTGTGACGGCAGGGTGTAAAACCAATCTTGTGCTTTGCCTTGTAGAGTGGTGGCGAATATCTTGCACATGAGATCATCGTTGTTTCTATAAAGGATCATTGCGCTTCGGTAGTGCTTTAAGTGTCTCTCCAGGTCTTCATCCCCTTTGAAAGATGTGAAATGTGGCATGCTGAACTCGCGTGGAGGCTCTGCCTGCTCGATCTCGTCCGTGAAGGGTGACCTGCTCATGTTAGTCATGTTCCGTCGTAATGCCTCGTCGGTGACCTCGTTGCGTTGGAAATTGTGCAATCGCTTGGTCAAGAGTCTCTCTACTTCTTCCTGAATTTGCCTTTGTTGGGGTAGCAAGGCTTTCGGTTGTCTCCAGCCATGACTTGCTGGTCTAGGCTGCTCTTCCATGTGTCTGGCTCGTCTATGCCGCGGATGCAATGCATGTGGTGCATTCCTAACAGGCAAGCGAGTTCTTCGCAGGCTGCTGGTTAAACTTGAGCTGGATTGAGTGACTGCTTCTCTCCGTCCGTCGTGTTGCCTACTCTGATGTGAGGTGGATGATGCTCTTTGCGGGCTTAGTCGCGAATGAACACTTTGCCCGGAAGGTTGCTCATGTTGACTATTGGAGTGTGACCCCAACTGTGAATGTATGCTCATCTGTGGGCCTAGTCGAGAATGCACCCTCCTCCTCACGCTAAGACGGGAGTATACGCTATCTCGAGTGCCTAATCGGGAGTGTACACTGCCCGAACACTCGGCTCATGGCTGGTCGAGTGGTTGCTTGCCGTGACGCTGCTGGAAAGGTTTGTCTGCCCTTGTCTTACTTCAGGATACCTCATCTGGGGCACGTTGGATCCCAGTGCGTTGCAAAAGTTGATTCACCAAGGTTGTCTGTTGTGCAAAGGCGCTCGTCAACTCTATGACTTGTCGAGACAAGTGTTGTTCGCCATTTGGATCGGAATATCTCAGAATGAATACATCTTCTTGAGCAGTGGAAGTGTGGTAGACTCCGGGCGCGAGATTTGAGTTGGGAAATGTCAAATCCGAAGAAAAATATGGTGAAAATGCTCCCGGTTCGATTTTCGGTCTGGAAATTTGAAACCGGGACAGTTGAACTAATTTTGGATCAATTTGGGCTGCTTGGAAAGCCACGGTAGCAGACTGGGCCGCGGGAGTAGGCTGGGCCACGGGAGTGGGCTGCTCAGTGCGTGATGCATGCGGATGCGAGGCTTGGGCTCGGGCTCGTGCAAGCTTGGATGGCACGGCTTGGGCCATGGTGGAACCTCGTCGTGGTGGTACCACTCCGCCTATGACCACATTTAGCCTCATGGATCACCGCGGTCCCATTTCTTGAGTATTAGAATTTTCACTTGTGGAATTTTCTAAATTTCTAGCCATTATATTTTTCTTATTCTTTATCAAAGAACCTTTGCAAATAAAAAATTCTAATCATAAGAACGTATGAAAAATATTCAAATGGACTAAAAAATAGAGAAAAACCTTTTTATGCGAGAGTCTTCTACAAGTATGGATCTCACCTCTCAATGAAAGCACCAATTTGTGGATGCAAATTTTTTCCTCCTTGATCTTGGACAAAATTGCACCTACAAAACATATAACATCTTAGGTCAAGGCCAAGAGCCTCACGTGCCCACGATGAATGGGGGGGGGGCTTTGGCCGAAGAACCTCTGATGCCAAAGTTATAATTTTGAGAGAAAAGTGTTTGAGAGCTTTGGAGAATTTTAGCAAGAGTGAAGACCTAGGTTTTTGGTGAGAATGAGAGTCTATTTATAGGGATAGGGTTCTTGATTTAGGTTGAATTTAGGAGTTATGGGAATAATTGATTAATTAATTTAGCAAATAAAGTTATTGCCAAATTAACTAGATAAAATAGGTAAATATAATGGGATCAACAAGGGTGGCCTTTGGGATTTTTGGGTATATTTTGTAGGTGTTTTAATTGGTGATTAATGGATTAATTAGGAATTAATCCATTAATTAGCCAATTAACCTCCACTTAAATGTAATGTTATGTAGGTTATAAAATAATTACCTAAGATGAGGATGGATAAGAATATCTTTGAATTTGTTACCTATTTTGGACACTTTTGACTTGATTGATGGATGATTGTCCGCTGCTCGTGCGTAGGAATCCCGGTATGCCTCAAGGTTATTTTTGTCCTCTTTTACCCAAAAATCCACGTGTCGTCTTGTGATTATTTTTGGCTCCACAAATGGCCTCATACAAGATGATCCAACTGTTTTTACGGATAACAACAGAATTTTGATCCTAAATTTTATTATTATTATGCATTTAAGAACCGGAAACTGCAAACAGCAAGAATCCTTGACTTCAGGAAAAGCATAAACTCGAGCAGACTTACAGGAGCTCCTGAGCTGGATGCTTCCTTGGAGAACCTTTCTTCATCGAGAAAACGAGATGGGATGCCTTTTTCTGAAACAAATACATAGTTTTAGATTTTTCTTTAGCAAAGGACCATAAATATTCCAGAATATTTATACATACATACATAGAGATCATGGGTACCTTGCAAAAATGGTACAGAAACTTCTCCACCGCCAACTCTCAAGACATTTTCGTTCAAATCTATAATGCACTGAAGACATCTTTAATGTTAGAAGACTTAAGTGACTAACAAATCATGCTCCTCATTAATTACAACAATTGAGAAAGACAGCTTTCACAGAATTTGGAGCATGGATTCTACGTACCTGATGCTTACGGAGCATATCCAACCCAAAGAGAAACTCCATATTCGGAGCATCGAGAACCATCAATGAACAAGGGTAAAATATACTTCCAATCTACAGAAACAATGTTAAAAAGCCTGTCACTCAAGTAAACATTTCAGATAGAGTATAAAATAATATGGATTTGCTCAGCATAGGCAGCTACCTTGATTGGAGCTACATGTATACGACCCAATATCTCTGATTGACCAACTCCATGAGCAATGCCCTTATAACGTTGATAAAAAAGCCTCAACAATCTAGAGAGTTTAATGCCCAAAACAACACAACTTAGGCTTTTACTCCTGTAACTCTCACATTATTCATAAAATATGAAATAAAAAGAATCAAAAGAATTTAATAAAGAAAGCAGCAGTAAAACTTACCAGAAGAGTTGGTCGCAAAGCAAAATTTATGTGGCTAAAGTTCTATGATATATAGTCGGTGAAAAAAAAAAAACCGACTGAGATTGTTGTTGAACTACCTCCTACGGTTCTCTCATGCATCCAAATCAACATCAGTATTCATAAAAATATGAAAAAAAAAAATCAACAGAAATTCTAATAAAGAAAACAGCAATAAAGCATTCAAAAATTGTCTCCTTGTCACATGAACTTATCTGAGGGTTGGTGGCAAGATCTTATCTAAAAGTGGCTATAGTGACATGATATAAAGTAGCTAGTGAAAACAACCACTGAGATTGTTATCCAAATCAACATCCGTATTCATCTTAAAATCATGCATGCATATTTATTGTGTTTGGGCCACTAAGTGTCCACCATGAAACACACAACCACACAATTAATAGACAGTGGACCAATAGCCCAGATAATAGCACCAAACTTGCTAATCCAAACAGGCACGAGACTCGAGTACATGATCCAAGCATATTCATCAATAGAATATTAAAATGAGTCGATTGTTTAAATATACTTTCACAACCAGTAAAGAGTAGTCTAATAGTTAAAATTAGCTCATACCCACAACGCTCGGCACAACTTTTTGATATAATAGTTGACTGCGCTCCACTGTCAACAAATGCCTGGATACAAGTGGAAATCAACAAAGTATGTAACTTTTGCAAGTACTTAAAGTACAGACAATCCATAAAGAAGGCTTAGTTGAGATGGATAGCCTTTATTGAGTTGTACAGGAAACATAAAGGGCAGTCGAATTAGGAAGGCAACACAGATGACAGAAAAATATTCCAGCCATCTCATATCACATTGAACTGAAGAGAAAGAAGAGTAACATTCCTAAGCTATTAGGGAATAATTACCTTCAACGGGACACCATTCACTTCCATGTCAACATACAACATAACCTGGAAAAACATAGAACATCAAACAAAATACCAATTTAAAATGATAACACTGGTAGAGAAAGCTGATAATCATACATACCACTCCTGCAAAAGCTTCAGGGTTATGCTCCAGAGCAGCAGCCCAATTTTCATCAATTCCTTTCTGCAAAGGAAATAAGCAATATTAAAAAAGGGTGGTGCTATCCACACACTCCAAAAGGGGTGTGTGGAAGTAAAAAGGGCGTGTGGATAGCACTACCCTAAAAAAAATAAAAAAATAAAAAACAAAATACATATTGTGAACAATTAAGAATTGATTTTTAAGAGTACGTTACCACTGCAAATATTTGAGGAAAGAACAACTACAGCTCCAGGTTATTAAAGAAACTATGGAGTTGAATTATCTTCTGTGAACCTCACTCCTTTGACAAAGACAATAATCACATTACCACTAACCTGGCGAATAGCAGCTTCAATCTTCTTCTGGGCTTCAACATCAAAAGCAACTGATCCTTACACTATCTGCAGTGACGACAATGTCAGACAATGTCAATGGTTGCTCTATCATGTAAACAATCTCGTTTGAGATATAAGTGCAACAACAACAACAACAACAAAGCCTTTTCCCACTAAGTGGGGTCGGCTATATGAATCCTAGAACGCCATTGCGCTCGGTTTTGTGTCATGTCCTTCGTTAGATCCAAGTACTCAAGTCTTTTCTTAGGGTCTCTTCCAAAGTTTTCCTAGGTCTTCCTCTACCCCTTCGGCCCTGAACCTCTGTCCCGTAATCACATTTTCGAACCGGAGCGTCAGTAGGCCTTCTTTCCACATGTCCAAACCACCGGAACCGATTTTCTCTCATATTTCCTTCAATTTTGGCTACTCCTACTTTACCTCGGATATCCTCATTCCCAATCTTATCCTTTATCGTGTGCCCATACATCCCACGAAGCATCCTCATCTCCGCTACACCCATTTTGTGTACGTGTTGATGCTTCACCGCCCAACATTCTGTGCCATACAACATCGCTGGCCTTATTGCCGTCCTATAAAATTTTCCTTTGAGCTTCAGTGGCCTACGACGGTCACACAACACGCCGGATGCACTCTTACACTTCATCCATCCAGCTTGTATTCTATGGTTGAGATCTCCATCTAATTCTTCGTTCTCTTGCAAGATAGATCCTAGGTAGCGAAAACGGTCACTTTTTGTGATCTTCGCTAGATTGCTCCGGTCATTAGTGTGGATAAGTATATAAATGGATAGAGATAGGAAAGCAATCACAAGATGTACGTGGTTCACCCAGATTGGCTACGTCCACAGAATAGAGGAGTTCTCATTAATTGTGAAGGGTTTACACAAGTACATATGTTCAAGCTCTCATTTAGTGAGTACAAGTGAATGATTTAGTACAAATGACATTAGGAAATATTGTGGGAGAATGATCTCGTAACCACGAAACTTCTAAGTACCGGAGTGTGGTATCGTCTTGACTTGCCTTATCTGTCTCATAGGTAGATGTGGCATCTTCTCTGGAAGTACTATTCCTCCATCCAGGGGTGGTATCTGTAACTGGTGGAGATGCACAAGGTAATGTATCAATTTCACTTGAAGCTTACTTGTAGTTTCAGGCTTGGTCAAGCGCGATACAAACCATGTAGTAGGAGTCCCCCAAGTCGCCGAGCTAGGGGATCTGCTGAAAGAGGTGACAGACAAGGTAAGCAATCAGAGCTCCGGCTGATTGTTCACATTCTCCCTATCTTGCAGGCAGCATGAAGGATAAAGAGAAGAAAAATGAGAAGAGATGATATGGGATACTTTTGCTTTTGAAGAAGTAACTTTCCACAGGCTTATTCTTGAACCGGGCTTGAGGGTTTTCTGGTTTCCTCCAGAGTATAAGGCCGACTGAAGAATTTGAGGGTCAAAACAAGTCCATCAAATCTAGAGTACGTTCGACCCTGCTGATATGGGATACTTTTGCTTTTGACAGAGTAGTGGATGTATCGGCACGTGTGCTGTTACGCTTGTCTCCACATGCTTCCTTGTATCCTTCTCACTTGCCCTATCTGTTTCTCAGGCAGATGCGATATCTTCCCTGGAAGCATAAGATGTTGAAGATGAGTACTCGAGAGCAATGCCAGGTAAGTAATCAGGTAAGGGGTTCCAGGCAGTCAGTTCCTGGCTGGAAGCTTGATTCCAAGTGCTGACTGATTGCTCTCTTTCTCCTTGTCTTGCAGGTAAGAACAAGGCCAAAGGAAAAGACAGGGAAAAAGCATGATATGGGATACTCTTGCTTTTAACCCTGATGATATGAGATATTCTTGCTCTAGTATAGCTTGTTTACAGAGGTATTATCGGGGGGAAAGAAAGCTGAATATTTCGAAAGGCTTCGTTGGGAGTGCCCTCTCAGATAAGAGAAAGGGTTGAGCATTTTTGCAGGTTTGCCTGTCCATTAGGGATGGAGGTCGACATATATAGGAGTCTCCCTAACATCAAGTAATAATGCTATTCCTTTACCCTGCTTGGTCATAGCATGGTAGTGGGAGCTGCCAGCTTCACATGTTTTAACTCTGTTAGAGCACTTTGAAAAAGTGATCTGTGGTATCTGGAAGGCTGATGTTGCGTGTGAAGATTACAGACAAGATTTATCCAAGGAGATCCAGCTCTTGAAGTTGGGAAAGTGGTGCCTCTTTGGTTTTCGAACAAGCAATCCTGTCGAGGATCTGGCTCTCGAGATTTGGAGAACGATGCCTCTTCGATTTTTGAGAAAGCAATCCTGCTGGGGGTCTGGCTCTCGAGATTCGGAGAGTGGTGTCTCTTCGATTTTTGAGAAAGTAATCATGTTGGGAGTCTGGCTCTCGAGATTCGGAGGGCGGCGCCTCTTCGATTTTGGAGCAAGCAATCTTGTTGGGAGTGTTTTCTCGAATGTGAGTAAAGGTTGGGCATGTTTGCTAGTCTACCTTGCCATGAAGCACAGAGGTTGACACACAGGGACTTTCCAATTATCCAGCAGTGGTACTGTTCCTTTACCCTCTCTTCGATTTTTGAGAAAGTAATCATGTTGGGAGTCTGGCTCTCGAGATTCGGAGGGCGGTGCCTCTTCGATTTTGGAGCAAGCAATCTTGTTGGGAGTGTTTTCTCGAATGTGAGTAAAGGTTGGGCATGTTTGCTAGTCTACCTTGCCACGAAGCACAAAGGTTGACACACAGGGACTTTCCAATTATCCAGCAGTGGTACTGTTCCTTTACCCTTGTGGGTAATAATATGGTAGCTAGACCTTCAAAATTTATGTGTCTAAACTTTGTTAGTGTTGTTTCTTTGCAATTCTTTTACCCTTCTTGGTCAGAGCGATGTAGCGGGAGCTGCAAACTTCACGTGTCTCAACTTTGTCAGAGAACTTTGGCAAAGTTATATGTGGTACCCATGAGTTACTGTTGCGTGTGGGAAGTGGGTGATTGAACAGTACGATTCATGTGCTTTCTACTTCGCCAGAAATCTTCGACAGAATGCCCATAATTTCCGCAGAGCTGAGTGTGCGTGTGACAGGTGCTGACAAGGCTGGAAAAGTAGGTGCCTCTTCGATTTCTGAGATCGGCCCTCGTGGTCTCTTAGTAGCCTAGCTTTTGAGAAAGCAAGCCTCTTCGATTTCTGAGATCGGCATTCGTGGTCTTTGAGCAGCCCAGCTTTTGAGAAAGCAAACGCCTCTTCGATTTCTGAGCAGGCGCCTCTTCGATTTCTGAAGCTTCGTCGAGTGCAGATTTTTATAGGGGTTGACATTAAGTTCCAAAGCACACTTGAATATCCACCAGTAGAAGCTCCATTCTTGCACTTCTAAGATCTTGATTTGTCCGACCTCTTCTCTCTTCAACACCTTTGAAAATGTCTGGCCCCTCCGACCGTCGTTTTGACTTGAACCTTGTTGAAGAGGCAGTCCCGCCTTCTCCAGACAAGATATGGCGCCCATCATTCGTCTCCCCTACTGGTTCTCTTACCGTTGGGGATTCCGTGATGAAGAATGATATGACCGATGCGGTAGTGGCCAGGAACCTTCTCACTCCCAAAGATAACAGACTACTTTCCAAACGGTCTGATGAGTTGGCTGTTAAGGATTCTCTGGCTCTCAGTGTTCAGTGTGCAGGTTCTGTGTCTAATATGGCCCAACGCCTATTTGCTCGAACCCGCCAAGTTGAATCATTGGCGGCTGAAGTGATGAGTCTCAAACAGGAGATTAGAGGGCTCAAGCATGAGAATAAACAGTTGCACCGACTCGCACATGACTATGCTACAAACATGAAGAGGAAGCTTGACCAGATGAAGGAATCTGATGGTCAGGTTTTACTTGATCATCAGAGATTTGTGGGTTTGTTCCAAAGGCATTTATTGCCTTCGTCTTCTGGGGCTGTACCGCGTAATGAAGCTCTAAATGATCAACCTCTGATGCCTCATCCTTATAGGGTTTTGTCCAGTACTGAGGCTCCGAATGATCCCCCTCCGGTGCCTTCTCTTTCTGGGGCTCTACCGACTGCTGAGACTTCTCCTAAGCAACCTTTGTGAAGGCTCCCTCCTGTTTGTTTATTTTGACTCAAGTATATGTACATATTTGTAACTTATCGGGGATATCAATAAATAAGCTTTCCTTCATTTCAACGTATTGTGTTAAATACGCCAAAGCCTTCTTCGCTAAGTTCTTTGAATTTTCTTTTGTTGAAGCTTGTATGTTGAAGCTTTGTGAGTGGAGCATGTAGGTTGAGGTAGTGTTCCCTTAATTTTCCGAGTGAGGAAAACTTTTCGGTTGGAGACTTGGAAAATCCAAGTCACTGAGTGGGATCGGCTATATGAATCTTAGAACGCCATTGTGTTCTGTCCTGTGTCATGTCCTCCGTTAGATCCAAGTACTCTAAGTCTTTTCTTAGGGTCTCTTCCAAAGTTTTCCTAGGTCTTCCTCTACCCCTTCGGCCCTAAACCTCTGTCCTATAGTCGCATCTTCTAATCGAAGCGTCAGTAGGCCTTCTTTGCACATGTCCAAACCACCGTAACCGATTTTCTCTCATCTTTCCTTCAATTTCGGCTACTCCTACTTTACCCCGGATATCCTCATTCCTAATCTTATCCTTTCTCGTGTGCCCACACATCCAACGAAGCATCCTCATCTCCGCTACACCCATTTTGTGTATGTGTTGAAGCTTCACCGCCCAACATTCTGTGCCATACAGCATCGCCGGCCTTATTGCTGTCCTATAAAATTTTCCCTTGAGCTTCAGTGGCATACGGCGGTCACACAACACGCCGGATGCACTCTTCCACTTCATCCATCCAGCTTGTATTCTATGGTTGAGATCTCCATCTAATTCTCCGTTCTTTTGCAAGATAGATCCTAGGTAACGAAAACGGTCGCTCTTTGGTATTTCTTGATCTCCGATCCTGACCCCTAACTCGTTTTGGCCTCCATTTGCACTGAACTTGCACTCCATATATTATGTCTTTGATCGGCTTAGGCGAAGACCTTTAGATTCCAACACTTCTCTCCAAAGGTTAAGCTTTGCATTTACCCCTTCCTGAGTTTCATCTATCAACACTATATCGTCTGCGAAAAGCATACACCAAGGAATATCATCTTGAATATGTCCTGTTAACTCATCCATTACCAACGCAAAAAGGTAAGGACTTAAGGATGAGCCTTGATGTAATCCTACAGTTATGGGAAAGCTTTCGGTTTGTCCTTCATGAGTTCTTACGGCAGTCTTTGCTCCTTCATACATATCTTGTATAGCTTGGATATATGCTACTCGTACTCCTTTCTTCTCTAAAATCCTCCAAAGAATGTCTCTTGGGACCCTATCATACGCTTTTTCCAAATCTATAAAGACCATGTGTAAATCCTTTTTCCCATCTCTATATCTTTCCATCAATCTTCGTAAGAGATAGATTGCCTCCATGGTTGAGCGCCCTGGCATGAACCCGAATTGGTTGTCCGAAACCCGTGTCTCTTGCCTCAATCTATGCTCAATGACTCTCTCCCAAAGCTTCATTGTATGACTCATTAGCTTAATACCCCTATAGTTCATGCAATTTTGTACATCGCCCTTATTCTTGTAGATAGGCACCAAAGTGCTCATTCGCCACTCATTTGGCATCTTCTTCGTCTGGGCCTACTGCTTTTCTATGCTTCATCTTCTTCAAAGCTACAACCACTTCTTCCTTTCGGATTCTACGATAAAAAAAGCAGTTTCTACACTCTTCTGAGTTACTCAACTCCCCTAAAGAAGCACTCATTTCATGTCCTTCATTGAAAAGATTATGAAAATAACCTTTCCATCTGTCTTTAACCGCGTTCTCTGTAGCAAGAACCTTTCCATCCTCATCCTTGATGCACCTCACTTGGTTTAGGTCCCTTGTCTTCTTTTCCCTTGCTCTAGCTAGTTTATAGATATCCAACTCTCCTTCTTTGGTATCTAGTCGCTTATACATATCGTCATAAGCCGCTAACTTAGCTTCTCTCACAGCTTTCTTCGCCTCTTGCTTCGCTTTTCTATACCTTTCACCATTTTCATCGGTCTTATCCTTGTATAAGGCTTTACAACATTCCTTCTTAGCCTTCACCTTTGTTTGTACCTCCTCATTCCACCACCAAGATTCCTTTTGGTGTGGGGCAAAGCCCTTGGACTCTCCTAATACCTCTTTTGCTACTTTTCGGATACAACTAGCCATGGAATCCCACATTTGGTTAGCTTCCCCCTCTCTATCCCACACACACTGGGTGATTACTTTCTCTTTGAAAATGGCTTGTTTTTCTTCTTTTAGATTCCACCATTTAGTCCTTGGGCACTTCCAAGTCTTGTTCTTTTTTCTCACTCTTTTGATATGTACATCCATCACCAACAAGCGATGTTGATTAGCCACGCTCTCTCCTGGTATAACTTTGCAATCCTTACAAGTTATACGATCCCCTTTCCTTATTAGAAGAAAATCTATTTGTGTTTTTGACGACCCACTCTTGTAGGTGATCACATGTTCTTCTCTCTTCTTAAAGAAGGTGTTGGCTAAGAAGAGATCATATGCCATTGCAAAATCCAAGATAGCTTCCCCATCCTCGTTTCTCTCCCCAAAACCATGGCCACCATGAAAACCTCCATAGTTGCCTGTCTCCCTGCCCACGTGTCCATTTAAATCTCCTCCTATAAATAACTTCTCCGTCTGAGCAATTCCTTGCACCAAGTCTCCAAGGTCTTCCCAAAATTTCTCCTTCGAACTCGTATCCAACCCTACTTGAGGTGCGTACGCACTAATCACATTGATAAGTTCTTGTCCTATTACAATCTTGATTGCCATGATTCTATCTCCTACCCTCTTGACATCTACAACATCTTGTGTCAAGGTCTTGTCCACGATGATGCCAACACCGTTTCTCGTTCTATTTGTGCCCGAATACCATAGTTTAAACCCTGAGTTTTCTAGATCCTTTGCCTTACGACCAACCCACTTAGTTTCTTGTAGGCACATAATATTTATCCTTCTCCTCACCATAACTTCTACTACTTCCATAGATTTTCCCGTCAAGGTTCCTATATTCCACGTTCCTAAACGTATTTTGCTCTCTTGAACTCTACCCTTCTGTCCTAGCTTCTTCACCCTTCCCCGTCTAATAGGATCAAAGTACTTCTTTTGTGTGTCCCGTGTAAAGTTGATAGGAGCATATGCTCCCAAACAACTTTGAGTGGAGTCGTTCGAAAAGAAGTTTCTATAGCCCCCTTGCTCATTTAACACTGCATCCGGGTGCCGATGGAGATACAGCGACCCTTGCTCACTTATCACTGTGCTCGGGCCACACAGCGCGCCACTTACGGATGACGCCCTAGCTTTAGCGCGATTTCGTTCTGGATTCATTTTCATAAGGATTCGACGTGATCATGGAGTGCCGGCTGTCGACTACCTGACGCCCTCCCCCTCCTCCTTTATCCGGGCTTGGGACCGGCAATGTAAGATAAACTTACACGGCGGAGTTGTTTGAGATATAAGTGCAACATCATAAATTTTTTATGTGAAACAATGAGAATGAAGCTCATTCGAATTTAGAATCAACAAATTTCTAGCAAGTGCCTACATGTTTTACATTATACAAGCTCATTTTCAAAATAAAAGGCAGGTATATGGTGAGGACTGCATAATCATATTAAGGAACTGAGTTCCGAGAGTTGGCTTAATGCTTTGGCGAGGACAGTAAACACCACATCATCCCAGACTAATTGGAAAATGGGGAAGCCTTCTCTTCGTCATTTAGGTTTTTTGATACTTGGATTCCGGGTAGGTTGAACACCTTAATTTCATTCCCTTTACGCCGAAGTGTAATTATAGTTGTAATTCTCATTACAACTTCTTTGACATAAACCCCATCTGCAGAGTCAGCAATGATTTTAGCAAAAGCACCAGCTTAATTCTCAAATTCTTAGACATGCATGAAATTAGAATGTGTCGCGCAAAGTGAGACCGCTTTTTCAGCTTAGTCTTCCAATAATTTCATTCGCCTGATACATTATTTTGTAGATTTACACGACGCACTCTTGGCCTCATATGATTAATCAATTCTATATTGCACGAAATGAAGAAATCACAACTTAACTCACTCCCCTTGTTCGACAAAAGCAGTGAGACTATAGTATTCAACTATATTCATATGCAGTGTCATAAATACAAACTAAAATTGAAACACTCACCATTCTGAGGTTGAACGAAGGCTTATCTTTGATTCCCCGTATGTGGTAGTGTAGAAGCAACCGCCTCTGAAGATATGGACATATTGCGACTTTTCTGTCAGCCAACATATACCAAACTATACATAGTATGAGATAAGAATCACATTATAAATTTCATAAAAACCAAAAACCTCTAATAGTTTCAGACAAGAACACGCACCTCTAATAGAAATTTTCCCCACATCAAGCATGTTGCTTTTCGAAATTCTTGGTTTTGCCTGTCATTTCATACTTGTGGCAGACGCACAATCCACCACAACATAAAGTGCTAGCAAAGAAATGTGACAAATGATAAGAGGAAGAAATGAGATGAAAAGAACAGATGAATCGATTTTAATTTGTACTGCTAGGTGCACTTGTAAATTTTCACTAAAATCCAAATTTTCCAGATGCAAAAAGCTGCAACCTAATTCATCCAAACAACCTAAACAATAACCAAAGTATAATGGTTAACCCTGTTTTCTCACATTATCATTGAGCATCCATAACCCCACAATAACTACCACATACATGATCTACATATACATATCAATATTAACCAAGGGAAGAGCATACTTCAAAATATGGAAATAAGGTGACAAATAGAACGCACCTTCAGAAATCCTACAGAAATATGATGATTAAATTCACAACTTTAATAAGCTGGGCAAACTAGTGCTGATTTGTCGGATGATTGACCATGTACATATCTGGAGAAGTACAAATGGATGGCACCCAGACCAAGCAACTCCAATAAATATAGAAGCCAGCTGCTAGAGACAAACATACTATGAATCGTAGTGAGATGAAGCATGAAGATGGCGCTTTACCACATGGCAGAAAGCAATCATGCCTATGCACCTTGGTGCGGGTTCGATCCCCACCAATCTCCCTCCCCCTAACAACTAACAATTTAACCCACTAGGCTATCGTTAGTCAAAAAATAAAAAAATAAAAAAAAAATAGTGAGACGAAGAATGAACTGAACAAGTGAAGAATGAAAAACAAACTCTTTGACTTTTGCCCCTTCCCTTATTTGCTCCAATAAATTGTGCAAGATCAGTGAGACGTACCATTCTTGGAGGCAGCTCTCATCCAATTGAAGCAGCCACATCATAAACGTCTTCAGAGCTAGATGTCTCCACATCATATGTGTTTGCTTGCTTAAGTTCCGAAACGAGTCAAACGCACACTCGTTTTATCCCACGAATGCTTAAAATAGTGCAAATACACTCAAAAAACAAAAATAGTGTACTTCTGACACCAAATAAGCATTTGATCTTTTGAGAACACATTATTAAGGTCTTAGTAGCGTATTATATGTGCTTGTTCGCTTAATTTCCAAAGCGTGTCAATCGCACGATCGTTTTATCCCACACATGCTTAAAACAATGCGAATACACTCAAAATACTAAAATAGTGTACTTTTGACACCAAAAAAAAAGCATTTGATCTTTAGAGAACTCATTATTAATGTCTTAGTCTCATATTATATGTGTTTGTTTGCTTAAGTTCAGAAGCATGTTCAACGCACGCTCGTTTTATCCAAAAAATGCTTAAAACAGTGCAAATACACTTCAAATACAAAAATAGTGTACTTTTGACACTAAATAAGCATTTGATCTTCTGAGAACCCATTATTAATGTCTTAGTAGTGTTTTATATGTGTTGTTTTGCTTAAGTTCCAAAGTATGTCAAACGCACGATCGTTTTATCCCACGAATGCTTATAACAGTGCAAACACACTCAAAATACGAATATAGTGTACTTTTGACACAAATAAGCATTTGATCTTTTGAGAACTCATTATTAATGTCATAGTAGCGTATTATATATGTTTGTTTGCATAAGTTTCAAAGCGTGCCAAACGTACACTTGTTTTAACCAACGAATGCTTAAAATACTGCAAATACACTCAATATACAAAAATAGTGTACTTTTGACACCAAATAAGCATTTGATCTTTTTAGAACTCATTATTAATGTCTTAGGAGCATTATATATGTGTTTGTTTGCTTAAGCTGCAAAGCATGTCAAATGAACACTCGTTTTATCCCACGAATGCTTCAATCAGTGCAAATACACTCAAAATATAAAAATAGTGTACATTTGACACCAAATAAGCAATTCATCTCTTGAGGAATCATTATTAATGTCATAGTAGCATATTATATTTGTTTGTTTGCTTAAGTTCCGAAGCGTGTTAAACGCATGCTCGCTTTATCAAACGAAGGCTTAAAACTGCACAAATACACTCCAAATAAAAAAATAGTGTACTTTTGACACCAAATAAGAATTTGATCTCTTGAGAACTCATTATTAATGTCTTAGTCTCGTATGATATGTGTTTTTTTTCTTAAGCTCCAAAGCGTGTCAAACGAACGCTCATTTTATTCCACGAATGCTTAAAACTGTGCAAATAATTTCAAAATACAAAAATAGTGGATTTTTTACAACTAATAAGCATTTGATCTTTTGAGAACTCATTATTAATGTCTTAGTAGCATATTATAAGTGTTTATTTGCTTAAGCTTGAAAGCGTGTCAAACGAACGCCCTTTTTATCCCACGAATGCTTAAAAAAGTGCAAATACAGTCAAAATACAAAAATAGTGTACTTTTGACACCAAATAAGCATATGATCATTTGATAACTCATTATTAATGTCATAGTAGGATATTATATGTGATTGTTTGCTTAAGTTCCAAAGCATGTCAAACGCATGCTTGTTTTATCCAACGAATGCTTAAAACTGTGCAAAATACACCCCAAATATAAAAATAGTGTTATTTTGACACCAAATAAGAATTTGATCTTTAGTTAACTCATTATTAATGTCTTAGTCTCATATTATATGTGTTTGTTTGCTTAAGTTCCAAAGCGAGTAAAACGCACGCTCTTTTCATCCAAAAATTTTTAAAACAGTGCAAATACACTCCAAATACAGAAATAGTGTACTTTTGACACCAAATAAGCATTTGATCATTTGAGAACTCATTATTAATGTCTTGGTAGTGTTTTATGTGTGTTTGTTTGCTTAAGTTCCAAAGCGTCTCAAACGCACGATCATTTTATCCAACGAATGCTTACAACAGTGCAAATACACTCAAAATACAAAAATAGCGTACTTTTAACACCAAATAAACATTTCATCTTTAGAGAACTCATTATTAATGTCTTAGTCTCATATTATATGTGTTTGTTTGCTTAAGTTCCGAAACGTGTCAAATGCACGCTCGTTTTATCCCAAAATGCTTAAAACAATGCAAATACACTACAAATACAAAAATAGTGTACTTTTGACACCAAATAAGCATTTGATCCTCTGAGAACTCATTATTAATGTCGTAGTAGTGTTTTATGTGTGTTTGTTTGCTTAAGGTCCAAAGCGTGTCAAAAGCACGATCGTTTTATCCCACGAATGCTGACAACAATGCAAATACACTCAAAATACAAAAAAAGTGTACTTTTGACACCAAATAAGAATTTGATCTTTAGAGAACTCATTATTAATGTCTAAGTCTCCTATTATATGTGTTTTTTTGCTTAAGTTCCGAAGCGTGTCAAACGCACGCTCGTTTTATCCAAAAAATGCTTAGAACAGTGCAAATACACTCCAAATACAAAAATAGTGTACTTTTGACACAAAATAATCCTTTGAGAACTCATTATTAATGTCCTAGTAGTGTTTTATGTATGTTTGTTTGCCTAAGTTCCAAAGCGTGTCAAACGCACGCTTGTTTTAACCAACACAATAACAACAACAACAACAACTACAAAGCCTTTTCCCACTAAGTGGGGTCGGCTATATGAATCCTAGAACGCCATTGCGCTCGGTTTTGTGTCATGTCCTCCGTTAGATCCAAGTACTCAAGTCTTTTCTTAGGGTCTCTTCCAAAGTTTTCCTAGGTCTTCCTCTACCCCTTCAGCCCTGAACCTCTGTCCCGTAGTCACATTTTTGAACCAGAGCGTCAGTAGGCCTTTTTTGCACATGTCCAAACCACCGGAACCGATTTTCTCTCATATTTCCTTCAATTTTGGCTACTCCTACTTTACCTCGGATATCCTCATTCCCAATCTTATCCTTTCTCGTGTGCCCATACATCCCACGAAGCATCCTCATCTCCGCTACACCCATTTTGTGTACGTGTTGATGCTTCACCGCCCAACATTCTGTGCCATACAACATCGCTGGCCTTATTGCCGTCCTATAAAATTTTCCCTTGAGCTTCAGTGGCCTACGACGGTCACACAACACGCCGGATACACTCTTACACTTCATCCATCCAGCTTGTATTCTATGGTTGAGATCTCCATCTTATTCTCCGTTCTCTTGCAAGATAGATCCTAGGTAGCGAAAACGGTCACTTTTTGTGATCTTCGCTAGATTGCTCCGGTCATTAGTGTGGATAAGTATATAAATGGATAGAGATAGGAAAGCAAACACAAGATGTACGTGGTTCACCCAGATTGGCTACGTCCACGAAATAGAGGAGTTCTCATTAATTGTGAAGGGTTTACACAAGTACATAGGTTCAAGCTCTCCTTTAGGGAGTACAAGTGAATGATTTAGTACAAATGACATTAGGAAATATTGTGGGAGAATGATCTCGTAACCACGAAACTTCTAAGTACCGGAGTGTGGTATCGTCTTGACTTTCCTTATCTGTCTCATAGGTAGATGTGGCATCTTCTCTAGAAGTACTATTCCTCCATCCAGGGGTGGTATCTGTAACTGGTGGAGATGCACAAGGTAATGTATCAATGTCACTTGAAGCTTACTTGTAGTTTCAGGCTTGGTCAAGCGCGATACAAACCATGTAGTAGGAGTCCCCCAAGTCGCCGAGCTAGGGGATCTGCTGAAAGAGGTAACAGACAAGGTAAGCAATCAGAGCTCCGGCTGATTGTTCACATTCTCCCTATCTTGCAGGCAGCATGAAGGATAAAGAGAAGAAAAATGAGAAGAGATGATATGGGATACTTTTGCTTTTGAAGAAGTAACTTTCCACAGGCTTATTCTTGAACCGGGCTGGAGGGTTTTCTGGTTTCCTCCAGAGTATAAGGCCGACTGAAGAATTTGAGGGTCAAAACAAGTCCATCAAATCTAGAGTACGTTCGACCCTGCTGATATGGGATACTTTTGCTTTTGACAGAGTAGTGGATGTATCGGCACGTGTGCTGTTACGCTTGTCTCCACATGCTTCCTTGTATCCTTCTCACTTGCCCTATCTGTTCCTCAGGCAGATGCGGTATCTTCCCTGGAGGCATAAAATGTTGAAGATGAGTACTCGAGAGCAATGCCAGGTAAGTAATCAGGTAAGGGGTTCCAGGCAGTCAGTTCCTGGCTGGAAGCTTGATTCCAAGTGCTGACTGATTGCTCTCTTTCTCCTTGTCTTGCAGGTAAGAACAAGGCCAAAGGAAAAGACAGGGAAAAAGCATGATATGGGATACTCTTGCTTTTAACCCTGATGATATGAGATATTCTTGCTCTAGAATAGCTTGTTTACAGAGGTATTATCGGGGGGAAAGAAAGCTGAATATTTCGAAAGGCTTCGTTGGGAGTGCCCTCTCAGATAAGAGGAAGGGTTGAGCATTTTTACAGGTCTGCCTGTCCGTTGGGGATGGAGGTCGACATATATAGGAGTCTACCTAACATCAAGTAATAATGCTATTCCTTTACCCTGCTTGGTCATAGCACGGTAGTGGGAGCTGTCAGCTTCACAAGTTTTAACTATGTCAGAGCACTTTGAAAAAGTGGTCTGTGGTATCTGGAAAGCTGATGTTGCGTGTGAAGATTACAGACAAGCTTTATCCAAGGAGATCCGGCTATTGAAGTTGGGAAAGTGGTGCCTCTTCGGTTTTCGAACAAGCAATCCAGTCGGGGATCTGGCTCTCGAGATTCGGAGAACGATGCCTCTTCAATTTTTGAGAAAGCAATCCTGCTGGGGGTCTAGCTCTCGAGATTTGGAGAGCGGTGTCTTCGATTTTTGATAAAGTAATCATGTTGGGAGTCTGGCTCTCGAGATTCGGAGGGCGGTGCCTCTTCGATTTTGGAGCAAGCAATCTTGTTGGGAGTGTTTTCTCGAATGTGAGTAAAGGTTGGGCATGTTTGCTAGTCTACCTTGCCACGAACCACAGAGGTTGACACACAGGGACTTTCCAATTATCCAGCAATGGTACTGTTCCTTTACCCTCTCTTCGATTTTTGAGAAAGTAATCATGTTAGGAGTCTGGCTCTCGAGATTCGGAGGGCGGTACCTCTTCGATTTTGGAGTGGTACTGTTCCTTTACCCTTGTGGGTAATAATATGGTAGCTAGGCCTTCAAAATTTATGTGTCTAAACTTTGTTAGTGTTGTTTCTTTGCTATCGGCCTTCGTGGTCTTTGAGCAGCCCAGCTTTTGAGAAAGCAAACGCCTCTTCGATTTCTGAGATCGACCCTCGTGGTCTCTGAGCAGTCCAGCTTTTGAGAAAGCAAACGCCTCTTCGATTTCTGAGCAGGCGCCTCTTCAATTTCTGAAGCTTCGTCGAGTGCAGATTTTTATAGGGGTTGACATTAAGTTCCAAAGCACACTTGAATATCCACCAGTAGAAGCTCCATTCTTGCACTTCTAAGATCTTGATTTGTCCGACCTCTTCTCTCTTCAACACCTTTGAAAATGTCTGGCCCCTCCGACCGTTGTTTTGACTTGAACCTTGTTGAAGAGGCAGCCCCGCCTTCTCCAGACAACATATGGCGCCCATCCTTCGTCTCCCCTACTGGTCCTCTTACCGTTGGGGATTCCGTGATGAAGAATGATATGACTACTGCGGTAGTGGCCATGAACATTCTCACTCCCAAAGATAACAGACTACTTTCCAAACGGTCTAATGAGTTGGCTGTTAAGGATTCTCTGGCTCTTAGTGTTCAGTGTGCAGGTTCTGTGTCTAATATGGCCCAACGCCTATTTGCTCGAACCCGCCAAGTTGAATCATTGGTGGCTGAAGTGATGAGTCTCAAACAGGAGATTAGAGGGCTCAAGCATGAGAATAAACAATTGCATCGGCTCGCACATGACTATGCTACAAACATGAAGAGGAAGCTTGACCAGATGAAGGAATCTGATGGTCAGGTTTTACTTGATCATCAGTGATTTGTGGGTTTGTTCCAAAGGCATTTATTGCCTTCGTCTTCTGGGGCTGTACCGCGTAATGAAGCTCCAAATGATCAACCTCTGATGCCTCCTCCTTCTAGGGTTCTGTCCAGTACTGAGGCTCCGAATGATCCCCCTCTGGTGCCTTCTCTTTCTGGGGCTCTACCGACTGCTGAGACTTCTCCTAAGCAACCTTTGTGAAGGCTCCATCTTGTTTGTTTATTTTGACTCAAGTACATGTACATATTTGTAACTTATCGAGGATATCAATAAATAAGCTTTCCTTCATTTCAACGTATTGTGTTAAATCACCAAAGCCTTCTTCGCTAAGTTCTTTGAATTTTCTTTTGTTGAAGCTTGTATGTTGAAGCTTTGTGAGTGAAGCTTGTATATTGAGGTAGTATTCCCTTAATTTCCCGAGCGAGGACAACTTCTCGATTGGAGACTTGGAAAATCCAAGTCACTGAGGGGGATCGGCTATATGAATCTTAGAACGCCATTGTGTTCTGTCCTGTGTCATGTCCTCCGTTAGATCCAAGTACTCTAAGTCTTTTCTTAGGGTCTCTCTCAAAGTTTTCCTAGGTCTTCCTCTACCCCCTTCGGCCCTGAACCTCTGTCCCATAGTCGCATCTTCTAATCGGAGCGTCAGTAGGCCTTCTTTGCACATGTCCAAACCACCGTAACCGATTTTCTCTCATTTTTCCTTCAATTTCGGCTACTCCTACTGTACCCCGGATATCCTCATTCCTAATCTTATGCTTTCTCGTGTGCCCACACATCCAACGAAGCATCCTCATCTCCGCTACACCCATTTTGTGTACGTGTTGATGCTTCACCGCCCAACATTCTGTGCCATACAGCATCGCCGGCCTTATTGCCGTCCTATAAAATTTTCCCTTGAGCTTCAGTGGCATACGGCGGTCACATAACACACCGGATGCACTCTTCCACTTCATCCATCCAGCTTGTATTCTATGGTTGAGATCTCCATCTAATTCTCCGTTCTTTTGCAAGATAGATCCTAGGTAACGAAAACGGTCGCTCTTTGGTATTTCTTGATATCTGATCCTCACCCCTAACTCGTTTTGGCCTCCATTTGCACTGAACTTGCACTCCATATATTCTGTCTTTGATCGGCTTAGGCGAAGACCTTTAGATTCCAACACTTCTCTCCAAAGGTTAAGCTTTGCATTTACCCCTTCCTGAGTTTCATCTATCAACACTATATCGTCTGCGAAAAGCATACACCAAGGAATATCATCTTGAATATGTCCTGTTAACTCATCCATTACCAACGCAAAAAGGTAAGGACTTAAGGATGAGCCTTGATGTAATCCTACAGTTATGGGAAAGCTTTCGGTTTGTCCTTCATGAGTTCTTACGGCAGTCTTTGCTCCTTCATACATATCCTGTATAGCTTGGATATATGCTACTCGTACTCCTTTCTTCTCTAAAATCCTCCAAAGAATGTCTCTTGGGACCCTATCATACGCTTTTTCCAAATCTATAAAGACCATGTGTAAATCCTTTTTCCCATCTCTATATCTTTCCATCAATCTTCGTAAGAGATAGATTGCCTCCATGGTTGAGCGCCCTGGCATGAACCCGAATTGGTTGTCCGAAACCCGTGTCTCTTGCCTCAATCTATGCTCAATGACTCTCTCCTAGAGCTTCATTGTATGACTCATTAGCTTAATACCCCTATAGTTCATGCAATTTTGTACATCGCCCTTATTCTTGTAGATAGGCACCAAAGTGCTCGTTCGCCACTCATTTGGCATCTTCTTCGTTTTCAAAATCCTATTGAAAAGGTCAGTGAGCCATGTTATACCTGTCTCTCCCAAAACTTTCCACACTTCGATTGGTATATCGTCTGGGCCTACTGCTTTTCTATGCTTCATCTTCTTCAAAGCTACAACCACTTCTTCCTTCCGGATTCTACGATAAAAAGAGTAGTTTCTACACTCTTCTGAGTTACTCAACTCCCCTAAAGAAGCACTCCTTTCATGTCCTTCATTGAAAAGATTATGAAAATAACATTTCCATCTGTCTTTAACCGCGTTCTCTGTAGCAAGAACCTTTCCATCCTCATCCTTGATGCACCTCACTTGGTTTAGGTCCCTTGTCTTCTTTTCCCTTGCTCTAGCTAGTTTATAGATATCCAACTCTCCTTCGTTGGTATCTAGTCGCTTATACATATCGTCATAAGCCGCTAACTTAGCTTCTCTCACAGCTTTCTTCGCCTCTTGCTTCGCTTTTCTATACCTTTCACCATTTTCATCGATCCTATCCTTGTATAAGGCTTTACAACATTCCTTCTCAGCCTTCACCTTTGTTTGTACCTCCTCATTCCACCACCAAGATTCCTTTTGGTGTGAGGCAAAGCCCTTGGACTCTCCTAATACCTCTTTTGCTACTTTTCGGATACAACTAGCCATGGAATCCCACATTTGGTTAGCTTCCCCCTCTCTATCCCACACACACTGGGTGATTATTTTCTCTTTGAAAATGGCTTGTTTTTCTTCTTTTAGATTCCACCATCTAGTGCTTGGGCACTTCCAAGTCTTGTTCTTTTTTCTCACTCTTTTGATATGTACATCCATCACCAACAAGCGATGTTGATTAGCCACGCTCTCTCCTGGTATAACTTTGCAATCCTTACAAGTTATACGATCCCCTTTCCTCATAAGAAGAAAATCTATTTGTGTTTTTGACGACCCACTCTTGTAGGTGATCACATGTTCTTCTCTCTTCTTAAAGAAGGTGTTGGCTAAGAAGAGATCATATGCCATTGCAAAATCCAAGATAGCTTCCCCATCCTCGTTTCTCTCCCCAAAACCATGGCCACCATGAAAACCTCCATAGTTGCCTGTCTCCCTGCCCACGTGTCCATTTAAATCTCCTCCTATAAATAACTTCTCCGTCTGAATGCTTAAAATAGTGTAAATCCACTCAATATACAAAAATAGTGTACTTTTGACACCAAAAAAGCATTTGATCTTTTGAGAACTCATTATTAATGTCTTAGTAGTGTTATATTTGTGTTTATTTGCTTAAGCTGCAAATCGTGTCAAATGAATGCTTGTTTTATCCCACAAATGCTTAAATCAGTGCAAATACACTTAAAATATAAAAATAGTGTACTTTTGACACCAAATAAGCAATTCAGCTCTTGAGGAATCATTATTAATGTCATAGTAGCATATTATATTTGTTTGTTTGCTTAAGTTCCGAAGCGTGTCAAACACATGCTCGTTTTATCAAACGAATGCTTAAAACTGCGCAAATACACTCCAAATATAAAAATAGTATACTTTTGACACCAAATAAGAATTTGATCTTTAGAGAACTCATTATTAATGTCTTAGTCTTATATTATATGTGTTTGTTTGCTTAAGTTCCAAAGCGAGTGAAATGCACGCTCGTTTTATCCAAAAATTCTTAAAACAGTGCAAATACACTGCAAATACAGAAATAGTGTACTTTTGACACCAAATAAGCATGTTATCCTTTGAGAACTCATTATTAATGTCTTTGTAGTGTTTTATGTGTGTTTGTTTGCTAAGTTCCAAAGCGTGTGAAACGCACGATCGTTTTATCCCACGAATGCTTCCAATAGTGCAAATACACTCAAAATACAAAAATATTGTACTTTTAACACCAAAAAAGCATTTGATCTTTCGCGAACTCATTATTAATGTCTTGGTCTCATATTATATGTGTTTGTTTGCATAAGTTCCAAAGCGTGTCAAACGCACGATCATTTTATCCCACGAATGCTTACAACAGTGCAAATACACTCAAAATACAAAAATAGAGTACTTTTGACACCAAATAAGCATTTGATCTCTAGAGAACTCATTATTAATGTCTTAGTCTCATATTATATGTATTTTTTTCCTTAAGTTCCAAAGCGTGTCAAACGCACGCTCGTTTTGTCCAAAAAATGCTTAAAACAGTGCAAATACACTCCAAATACAAAAATAGTGTACTTTTGACACCAAATAAGCATTTGTTCATTTGAGAACTCATTATTAATGTCTTAGTAGTGTTTTATGTGTGTTTGTTTGGTTAGGTTCCAAAGCGTGTCAAAAGCACAATCGTTTTATCACACAAATGCTTACAACAGTGCAAATACACTCAAAATATAAAAATAGTGTACTTTTGACCCCAAATAAGCAATTCTGCTTTTGAGGAATCATTATTAATGTCATAGTAGCATATTATATTTGTTTGTTTGCTTAAGCTCTGAAGCGTGTTAAATGTACGCTCATTTTATCAAACGAATACTTAAAACAGTGCAAATACACTCCAAATACAAAAATAGTGTACTTTTGACACCAAATAAATCCTTTGAGAACTCATTATTAATGTCTTAGTAGTGTTTTGTGTATTTTTTTTTGCTTAAGTTCCAAAGCGTGTTAAACGCACGGTTGTTTTAACCAACGAATGTTTAAAATAGTGCAAATACACTCAATAGACAAAAATAGTGTACTTTTGATACCAAAAAAGCATTTGATCTTTTGAGAACTCTTTATTAATGTCTTAGTAGCGTTATATTTGTGTTTGTTTGCTTAAGCTACAAATCGTGTCAAATGAATGCTCGTTTTATCCCACGAATGCTTCAATCAGTGCAAATACACTCAAAATATAAAAATAGTGTAAATTTGGCACCAAATAAGCAATTCATCTCTTGAGGAATCATTATTAATGTCATAGTAGCATATTATATTTGTTTGTTTGCTTAAGTTCCGAAGCGTGTTAAACGCACGCTCGTTTTATCAAACGAATGCTTAAAACTGCGCAAATACACTCCAAATTTAAAAATAGTGTACTTTTGACACCAAATAAGAATTTGATCTTTTGAGAACTCATTATTAATGTCTTATATGTGTTTGTTTGCTTAAGTTCCAAAGCTTGTCAAACGAACGCTCATTTTATCCCACGAATGCTTAAAACTATGCAAATAATTTCAAAATACAAAAATAGTGGATTTTTTACTCAGAATAAGCATTTGACCTTTTGAGAACTCATTATTAATGTCTCAGTAGCGTATTATATGTGGTTATTTGCTTAAGCTCCAAAGCATGTCAAACGAACGGTCTTTTTATCCCACGAATGCTTAAAAAAGTGCAAATACACTCAAAATACAAAAATAGTGTACTTTTGACACCAAATAAGCATATGATCTTTTGAGAACTCATTATTAATGTCATAGTAGCATATTATATGTGATTGTTTGCTTAAGTTCCAAAGCGTGTCAAACGCATGCTTGTTTTATCCAACGAATGCTTAAAACTGTGCAAAATACACCCAAAATATAAAAATAGTGTACTTTTGACACCAAATAAGAATTTGATCTTTAGAGAACTCATTATTAATATCCATGTCTCATATTAGATGTGTTTGTTTGCTTAAGTTCCGAAGCGTGTCAAACGCTCGCTCGTTTTATCCAAAAAATGCTGAAAATAGTGCAAATACACTCCAAATAAAAAAATAGTGTACTTTTGACACCAAATAAGCATTTGATCGTTTGAGAACTCATTATTAATGTCTTAGTAGCGTTATATTTATGTTTTTTTTGCTTAAGCTGCAAAGCGTGTCAAATGAACGCTTGTTTTATCCCACGAATGCTTAAATCAGTGTGTTGATGCACAAAATTAATGAGGACTTTGGTACAACAAAAAGTGTTAAGTTTGTGACCTTCGCTAGATTGCTCCGGTCACTAGTGTGGATAAGTATGTAAATGGATAGGGACAAAGAAGCAAACACAAGATGTACGTGGTTCATCTAGATTGGCTACGTCAATGGAGTAGAGGAGTTCTCATTAATTGTGAAGGGTTTACACAAGTACATAGGTTCAAGATCTCCTTTAGTGAGTACTAGTGAATGATTTAGTACAAATGACATTAGGAAATATTGTGAGAGAATGATCTCTATTTATAGAAACGAGTTTCTAGTTTCAGTCTGACATTGACACGTGTCGTGTTGTGATTGGCTTCTGATGTTGACACGTGTCGTGCTATGATTGGCTTCTGATGTCGACACGTGTCGCGCTGTGATTGGTCTCCTGGTTGAAGGGAAACTCTTCTGGGTCCTTGACGGTATAACGTTGACCGGTGCTCAGTAGTTCCGGGATTGGTCAAGTATGGTACAAACAGTGCTCCCTTAAGTTTTCGAGTGAGGGAAGCTCCTCGGTTGGGGACTTACAAGATCCAAGCCATTGAGTAATCACAAAACTTCTAAGTACCAAAGTGTGGTATCATTTTCACTTGCCTTATTTGTCTCATATGTAGATATGACATCTTCTCTTAAAGTACTTTTCCTTCATCCAGGGGTGGTATCTTTAACCGATGAAGATGCACAAGGTAATGTATCAATTCACTTGAAGTTTACTTGAAGTTTACTTGTAGTTTAGGGCTTGGTCAAGTGCGATACAAACCCTATAGTATGAGTCCCCCAAGTCGCCGAGCTATGAGATTTGCCGAATGAGGTAACAGACAAGGTAAACAATTAGACTTCCAAGCAAGCAACCTGGATCGGAGGTTCGACTTCGACTTCCAGTTGATTGTTCTCCTTCTCCTTATGTCGTAAACAACAACAAGGATAAGGAGAAGCAAATGGAGAAGAGATGATATGAGATACTTTTACTTTTGAAGAAGTAACTTTCCACAGGCTTATTCTTGAACTGGGCTGGAGGGTTTTCTGGTTTCATCTAGAGTATAAGGTCGACTCAAGAATTTGAGGGTAAAAAAAAGTCCATCAATTCTAGAATACATTCGACCCTAATGATATGAAATACTTTTGCTGTCGACAAAGTAGTGGGTGTCGTATGGCGAAGCTTTGCTCTTTAGTGATGGTGATAGGGAAAGATTGTTGAAGCTTCTCGAGTTCTTCGGATAGGGTAGCGATGCTGGGTTTGGATTTGATTTAGACTCCTCTGTCTGGGTTGTGTGGTTCTGCAGGAAGGGCATCGTGCTGTAATGATCTGTTCCAGCTCATCATTGATCCTTCTGCTTCAATCTCTTACAACATTTGTCCCTGATGCAGGAGTGGAATGCAACCTTTGCATTTAAATGGTCATTCAGAGCACTACTTCTCAGCGACTCATCCATGCGTGGCAGCTTCAATGTAAAGCGTCAATATCGTATCAACTGTTCTGAGGTATTTGCTGAAGGACTTCATGACCTTGACAACAGTTGAGGATAAGTACTCGAGAGCAATGTTAGGCGAACAACCATGCAAAGATTATGGGCAATCAGTTCCAGATCGGAAGTTTGATTTCAGGTTCTGACTGATTGCATTTTTTCTCCTTGTCCTGCAGGTAAGAGCAAGGGCAAAGGAAAAGATAGGGAAAAAGCATGATATGAGATACTCTTGCTTTTAACCCTGATGATATGAGATACTCTTACTCTGGTGTGGCTTGTTTGCATAAGTATTATCGGGGGGAAGGAGGGGAATAAGCTGAGTATTTCGAGAGACTCTGCTGGGAGTGCCCTCTCGGATGTGAATAAAAATTGAGCATTTTTTTTTTATTTGCAGGTATACCTAGCTGTGGAGGATGGAGGTCGACATATATAGGAATTGTCCCAATAGCGAGTAATAACGCTGTTCCTTTACCCTTCTCAGTCATAGCAATAGAGTAGGAGCTGCAAGATTCATGTGTTTTAACCTTGTCAGAGCACTTTGAAAAAGTGGTCTGTAGTATCTGGAAAGTTGATGTAGCATGTGAAGATTGAAGATAAGCTTTATCCAACAAGCAATCCTGTCGGGGATCTAGTTCTCGAGATTCGGAGAACGGTGCCTCTTCGATTTTTGAGAAAGCAATCCTATTGGGAGTCTGGCTTTCGAGTTTCAAAGAGCGGTGCCTTTTCGATATTTTAGAAAGTAATCCTATTGGAAGTCAGGCTCTTGAGATTCAGAGAGCGGTGCCTCTTCGATTTTTGAGAAAACAATCCTGTTGGGAGTCTGGCTCTCGAGAGTCGGATAGCGGTGCCTCTTCAATTTTTGAGAAAGCAATCCTGGTGGGAGTTTGGCTCTCGAGATTCGGGGAGCGGTACCTCTTCGATTTTTGAGTAAGTAATCCTGTTGGGAGTGTTTTCTCGATGTGAGTAAAGCTTAGGCATTTTTGCCAGTCTGCCTTGCCACGAAGCACGGAGGTTGACACACACAGGGGCTTTCCAGTTATCAAGCAATGGTGCTGTTCCTTTACCCTTGTGGGTAATGGTAGGTGAAGGGAAAATTATGAGTTTTCACATATAGGGATTTCAAAATGACTATCATACATATACAAATCAAATTTAATATACGAAAGCAGCGGAAGCATTTATAACAAATTATCAAAGCTATAGTCATGCAAATCCCCTTCAAGGTTCATAGGTTTATATATAATGCATCAAAACAATTTTAGAGAAGAACAAAGTGAAGGTTTAGTCTAATACCTCTTGATCTAGACTTGAGACCAAGGATGGACCACCTCCAAGCCCTTTGTTCCTTGAACTCCTTAAGCCTAGCTTCCCTCCTTGCCTCCTCCACTTTGTTAGAATGAGTGCTCCTAGGTTCTCTTCAAGTTTCCAAAGTAGGAAACCTCTAAAGATCCTCACCCACTAGTGTAGTGAGAAGGATGACGGAATAACCAAAAGGGTGAAAGATGTGTTAGTAAAAACACCCCTAAGGTGGCCGGCCTTTGTAGTGTTAGAGAGCTATTTTTCTTTTTCCTCTTTGTTGTTTTAACACTTCAAAAACCCTAATGAAGAATATCTCTATAAAGTTCCTTATATAGACAAAAAGAAACCTAGTAAACCACTTGACTAAATATCTCTCCCTTTCCACTTAAAGTGGCCGGCCTCTTATGTTGGATTTGGGCTTTGGGCTTTTATATATTTCAAGTCATCCAATGCTTGAATAAAAGCCCAATGGGTTTAGGCCCAATGGGCCCAATTAAACCCGAACGTTTCTTTAAGCCCAAAACGATCTTTATCGCTTTTATGATTTCTTTAGACTTTCTAAATTAATCACAACACTTAATTAATCCAATTAGTTATTTCCATCATCCATTAGTTACTCACTACAATAGTGTCTTGGTGAACAATCTTTTAGGTTCTAATTAGCAAGGCAGTGAGGTGATTGGCACCAATCCAATTGATTATATTTAATCCAATCACTTAGTGAATTAAAACATACTTTTAATTCACCTTCTTCTTTGACGACTACATTTAATCATTTAGAAGAACTCACAAGCCATGAGTGACATCTAACCATATATCATGGCTACCCAAGCTAATGTAGAAGTTTGTTCGGAGAACCTATTCAGTTGGAATTACAATGTAATTCGATCCTTCTCTAAAACAATACTCTCAATCACATTACTAGGGTATGGAAATATTATGTCAAACCCCTAATGTGATTATTCCTTCTTTATGATTCTTTTGAGTTGTATAGGAACGCTTTCCTTTATTACGCTCGATACTTCGGCCGAAGATTCCCGAATCATATCTTAGAGTATTCTTCCTCTCTTATCGAGGATTAGAGATTCCTTGTTGCGCATACACTTGCCTTCATGACTAAGTGGCTTAACCCTAATTATGCCGTGGACACCCGCGAATGGGGAGACTTTGACATAATCAAAGATTAAGTACTTAACCACAAGACAACGACGATGCCTCAGGTCAAAGGACTACTTACATTATTCCAACCATTAGAGTTACTTGCTTGACATGTGAGTAGACCTCCATGCAAGTACTCTCGTTCGATTGTGTTCAGTGAACTCATTCCCTTAATGAGCACCTACATACTTGTCTTAGTGTCACAACACGAATGGGATGAGACTTTCCATCCTTCCATTTGAAGCAGACACAGTATGTACCGGTCTAAGCATTGTCAGTATCCTTCCGACAATCCAATGACCAGGAACCTTTTTGGACATTTGGTTATGTGAAGAAGGTCTCTGTATTCTAACATCATTAGATTACTTCTTCAATCGATCCATTGTCCATGGATACACTATTTAGGACATATATCGTTTATTGAGATAGTCCTAATTAGTATCTTTGCCATTTGATGTATAAGATTCATCTATACATCGATTTATTTGTCCTGAAAGGTTTCTTCCAAAGATTGACTTTCAGGGCATATTTCCAACAATCTCCCACTTGCACTAAAGTCAATCACTAGTGTATCTTATACATCTTGTTGAGAGAGCTTTATGCTCGTAGGTTAACTTGGTTATGTATTAATCCCTTTTATTATTTAAAAGGGATTTTCTTATCAAATGTTTCCAAAACATTTGATGATGTCTCTTTATTGTGTTCGAATACTTTGATGAGACCTTGATTCCATGGCTTGAGCTATCGCCCCATTACGTCGTAGTATCCTACTAACGACCTTATGGTTTGGATTCAATCATTGGTTCTATAAGAACCCCTTCATTCAAAATACCTTTTTGAAGCAGTTTCTAAAACAATATATCGTCATATATTTCGTTTGTATACTTTATACAAACTTTGCTCCAACCTTGAGACCATTGTAGTACAATACTAACAATTCATTCATATGATTAGTACTTCATCCATTATGAAGTTCCATTTGTTAAAATGGCTTATTTTCACTTTGGTTAACAACCTAAGTGAATGCACGCTTCCAGAGTCCCACTCTAATGTTTCTTTCTTAAAGGCAATAATACTCTTTCAGTTGCTTTGGTTCTGATCCTGGGATATAGTAATATCTTAAAGTCACAACCCCTGTGGTTCTTCACTTTTGGATATCTACTTCACAAGTCAATACATGTGTCCCTTTTGTGATTTTATGACACATTCATTATAAGGGTTATGAAAGTGATTTCCTATTACATAGGAAAATGCTTTCTTAAATCTACAACATTTGAGATTTAATTCCCATATAACATTATTGAGATAGCCTTGCTATATCAATAAGTCCAATTTCAAGTCTATACTTCAAAATTGATCGTGTCATGTTTTGTCATTTCTCGAGCAACATCTATGTTTTATCAAGTCTATCGAATAGACTTTATTCACATCTTGTTGCTCAAATTATGACATCACTCCCACTGGCCTTATTATAACTTAGCATTCATTCAAAAATAACAATTATATTTTCTTGATTTGAATGCATATTGCTCCCACTAACTTAAATGAATCACACACTAAAGAATTCCTTCTCAAGTAATTCCATTTGAAATGTGTGACTTGTTTCATTAAGTCTATTCATTTAAATTATATGGTGTCATACACCATACTTCAAGTTTTAGTCATACTAAGACCTTTAATGTAGTCATATAAGAATTATCCAAGTCTTTAGTGGAAGCATGGCTCCTACTAAGGATATAGAAACTCAACCATTCCTTCTAGGTGGTTGATATAATTCTTTATTAAAACTACATAGAGCAATATTGTTACATGAGATGTTGAATTTGGTTTGTCTTGTTGTTAAACCATATGTTGTGACTCATTTTGAAACTTATTCCCTTTTGTTTCATCAACTTGTCCATATGCTTGGTTATTTAGCTTGTTCTCATAAAAGAGAATTATGGACAACTCCCAACATATAACCATTTTATGCTAGGTTGACGAAACCAACATTCAAAGACTATTCTTTAGAATGTCACACAACATAGAATTTTAACGTTTGAAGAGCTTGAGTCTTTTAACAATTAAAATTGCAAACTCTTAATAATAGTCAAATACTATTATTCTTTAGACAACTATAAACCAATCATATTCAAGTTTATATCCATTTTCACACCTCCCACTATTTCTCATGACTTTAATGAGAAATCATTTCATATATTCAAAATGTATGAAAGTGGAGTATATTGGAAGAAGACATTGTGTAGTAGCTTTAAAACATTTCAAGCTTATTTGTTTCAATCTTCACTAAGTTAATGTCTTGTTATTAAGTGACTAAAGTCTTTAAACATTTTATAGATTTAGACACTTCTTTCTTGGTTTAATCACTAACACAATTGACATTTTAAAAACTTTTTAAAGAATGCCCAATTAGTTGTTCAAAATTACTAATTGAATCAAGAGTGATCTTGATCATTGTGTTTCAAGTGATAACCATATAAGAAACGTTTTTCTTATTACTTATATCATTATAATGTGATCTTCCTTTTCATCAAGAAAGGATTCTCTAGACTTTTGTCAATTCATATAGAACTCATAGGTAGACAAATGGAACCAAATCTAAAGATTCATTGTATCCTTTTATGTTCTACATGTGAGATCTATCCATAATTGATAAATCTAAAGTTTGGTTATCACATTACAATAAGTGATATAACTCTTGTATCTCATCTAGGATACAACAAGATAATTTTCAATTCATAACACTACTTTAAGGAAATAGTATATTGAAAAGGCATTCTTCACATTACATTAATATGATAATTCAAACATTCGTAATGTTTAATACAAAAAGTATTAGCTCTATACATTTAGAGACTAATTTAAATACCTTTATACATTTAGGCACTAATAGTGGTCTTCCATCATATGAAGCCACATAATAAGTTCTTATCAAAATAAGAAAGTTTAAAGACTATCTTTAAATGCCTAACAAACTTCCTAAGTAGTAAGCAAAAACATGGTGGCCGAACTCTTCTCCACACTTTTCCTTGCTTGTTCCTCTTCTACTTGGCTCATCCACCTATATACAATTATACAAGTGATTAGCCCTTTATGATCTAACAATTAGAATTGAAGATAAGAACATAAACCATACCTTGTGGCTTGTCCTTAAGAGTTGCAAGGTATAACCTGCAATTCCTCTTCCAATGCCCCTCCTTTCCACAGTGGTGGCAAGTCCCCTTGGGCTCCATTGCCTTCTTTTTCTTCACTCCTCCTTTCGACTTAGGAGTGGGTGACTTCTTCTCCTTCCCTTTGCCTTTGCCTTGCGGCTTGGCCTTGGAAGATGATGGCTTGTTGTAGGCTACTGCAGCAGTCCCTACAACGTTCTCTTTCTTCATAGTCTTCTCAGCAGTTACTAACATATTTAGTAACTCAGAGAGAGTACTATCCATCTTATTCATATTGTAGTTCATTACAAACTGCGAGAATGAATCAGAAAGAGAAGCCAATATAAAGTCCTGGGCCAATTCCCCGTCAAGTGGAGTACCAAGGTTCTTCAATTGTTCAATGAATCCTATCATCTTCAGTACATGTTGGTGTACTGGAGCCCCTTTGACCATCTTGGTCTTCACAAGTTCACAAACAGTGCTAAAGCAACGGTTGCGCGTCCCTTCACCATATAACTCCGTAAGATGGAGTATCATGGAAGATGCACTATCCATGCCCTCGTGCTGTCTCTGTAGCTCCTCATTCATGGAAGCCAACAGATAGCACTTGGCTTGTGTGTCATCCTCAATGTGCTTGTCATACTTAGCACGTTCATCCTCAGTAGCCTCAAGGCCGAGAGGTATGTGAGGTGGAGCCTTGTCTAGCACGTAAACAATATTCTCCAATGTTAGGAGAATCTTGACATTACGATACCATGATGGGAAATTGTGCCCCTCTAGGCAATGTTTGTTGAGTATTTTCGCGAGTGTGCTTCCAACCATATCCATATACATAAACAATAAAATAATTAGATTGATTGTTGATTAAGTCAAACGATTCGGGTCTTTAAACCGAATGACACCACCCACCATTTTTGGCAAATTCCATATCCCTCAAGATGGAATCCGGGAGATTTCAAAGAAAGCTCCTAGCGGGTTATGGGAGGCTCACTATTACCAAGCCCACCTCACGATTATACGATGTTGGCTAGCAAAAATAATAATGAAAGGGTACACTTACCCATTCACAACAACCTCTTGTGATTACCCATCTTTTTGGCCTCTAGAGAACAATGCCTCACGATTATACGATGTTGGCACCATTTCTCTTAGTTAAGTTCTTTCCCACCATGCCGGTTTAGATAGGGGTTCAAGCATGACCTCACGATTATACGATGTTGGCCACACTCGTTGCCTACCTTCACCTCATCAAATGTTTTAAATAAACTCCTCTTGAATATAAGCATGCACTTTGCACTCCCCCATTATAGGGTGAAGGCGGTGTACAAGTCATAAACGATTGGAGCCTACCACGGTGGAAGGCCACGAAAAAGTGTTCAAAGCACTCTTACGCTTACAACTTAATTTTGTTTGGTTAAGGGATTTTAAGGTCTCATCAATTTTATTTATTTAATCACATTCAAATAAATAATGTCCTATTACAACTACTAGTCCAAAGTTTAATGAATTTAGTAGCATATAATATCCCCACTATTCGTTTTCATAAAACAAATCAATATCAAAACATTTTTCAAAATATTGGAGATATATATAACTACTAATTGTATTCATTATAGTTTAGTAGCATATGATACTCCCACTATTTGTTTTAAGAAAAAAAAATCAATATCAAAAACGAATTTTTCAAATATTGGAAGTAACTAATACTACTAAGGTTTTTGCATTCCTTTGAAATTGGACTTTATAGTTATCTTAGGCTCTTGGATGACCATGGACTTATTAGGTTATTGCAACAACGAGCCAACATTGTTGAATATATAAACTCGGGGAGGTTGTGTCAATTTAATTACGTGCTTATCAATCCAATTAAAACATTTTCATTGAGCCATTAGAAATGAAAGACAATCATTCATTGCTAATTAGGGCATTGGACCCATTTAATCTTTAATCTCATGTCAAAACCCTCTTTTAGTTATGTCTCCTTACCAATAGTTAAAGAAACTCTAGTCTAGCACTAGAGGGAATCAACTAACGAATAGAGATTAAGAAGTAATAAGAATTACAAACCGATTTGTACAAATTCCTATAAATTACACATACTAAAAGGGGAGAGATAGATTAACGTCAAACGTGACAAGGTCCAATTAAACAGTAATTAAAACACATTCCCAAGGTTCAAACAATTTGATTTTAGCGCCTTATCTTATAGCTCAATTATCGTTTAAGGCATAAGTCCATAGTCATCCATTTTCTAACTACTTAATCATATTAAATAATCAAAATGGAATGCAACATGAACATTTAGATTTAGTGCATATGGGCATAATAGAATTATGAGTTTAAACAACTAACAAAATTAAAATCAAATATTTTAACTTTCTAGTTAGTAGGGGCCTAAATGCAAATATGAAAAAGTTAGGGGTCAAACCGTAAATACTCAAAAGTAAATATCAACTTTTCAAAGATTACAAAATAGCCCCACAAGTGGATAAATCCACTAGGGAGGCCGGCCACATTAAGGGGATGGGAGGTTTCTTACACACTCTTACACAACATGCATCAAAAACCACATTATATAGAAAAAATAAAATTTTGCTTGTCACTTGGTTTTGCTTCAAAGACTTTAGGGAAAAGGTGATGGAAATCCTCCTAGTCAAGTCTATGGTTTTATAAATATATGATATGGTTATGGATGGTATGAACATCATCCAAAACCACAAAACAATGCATGAAAACCAAATAAAACCATTTTCACCTAAAACCAAACCATGAACACCAAGAACAAAACCATGAACACATTTTCAAGATTTGTATATTCTTGGTGATTTTTCAAACCCAAAAACAAAAGTGACAAGAACCCTTTTTTCTAGCTTTAAAAGGATGTGTGAGTGGTTTACAATAAAACACAAACACAACCCAAAATCACCCCCAAAACCGTGCCCTCCCTTTTGGTTCAAAACCCCAAATTTTGTTCATAACTTACTCTTCATTCATGCATCTAAAACACCTTTTTACATGCATATCTTTTCAACTCTTGATTTATATTTTTCAACCATTGAAAAAAAAAAGATAAACATACTTTAAATGAAGAAATAATATGTCAAATTAGTTCAAAACTCAATTTTCATTCATGCATACAAAACATCTTTTGCATACATATCTTTCTCAACTATTGACTAACATTTTTCAACTATTGAAAAACAAAAGATAAACATATTTTGAATGAAGCAATAATTATGTCATACATAATATTAATACCCATATGCATAAAATCCAAAAGGACACATTATACATAAACCTTTAGCTCTGATACCACTTGAAGGGAAAATTATGAGTTTTCACATATAGGGATTTCAAAATGACTATCATACATATACAAATCAAATTTAATATACGAAAGCAGCGGAAGCATTTATAACAAATTATCAAAGCTATAGTCATGCAAATCCCCTTCAAGGTTCATAGGTTTATATATAATGCATCAAAACAATTTTAGAGAAGAACAAAGTGAAGGTTTAGTCTAATACCTCTTGATCTAGACTTGAGACCAAGGATGGACCACCTCCAAGCCCTTTGTTCCTTGAACTCCTTGAGCCTAGCTTCCCTCCTTACCTCCTCCACTTTGTTAGAATGAGTGCTCCTAGGTTCTCTTCAAGTTTCCAAAGTAGGAAACCTCTAAAGATCCTCACCCACTAGTGTAGTGAGAATGATGAAGGAATAACCAAAAGGGTGAAAGATGTGTTAGTAAAAACACCCCTAAGGTGGCCGGCCTTTGTAGTGTTAGAGAGCTATTTTTCTTTTGCCTCTTTGTTGTTTTAACACTTCAAAAACCCTAATGAACAATATCTCTATAAAGTTCCTTATATAGACAAAAAGAAACCTAGTCAACCACTTGACTAAATATCTCTCCCTTTCCACTTAAAGTGGCCGGCCTCTTGTGTTGGATTTGGGCTTTGGGCTTTTATATATTTCAAGTCATCCAATGCTTGAATAAAAGCCCAATGGGTTTAGGCCCAATGGGCGCAATTAAACTCGAACGTTTCTTTAAGCCCAAAACGATCTTTATCGCTTTTATGATTTCTTTAGACTTTCTAAATTAATCACAACACTTAATTAATCCAATTAATTATTTCCATCATCCATTAGTTACTCACTACAATAGTGTATTGGTGAACAATCTTTTAGGTTCTAATTAGCAAGGCAGTGAGGTGATTGGCACCAATCCAATTGATTATATTTAATCCAATCACTTAGTGAATTAAAACATACTTTTAATTCACCTTCTTCTTTGACGACTACATTTAATCATTTAGAAGAACTCACAAGCCATGAGTGACATCTAACCATATATCATGGCTACCCAAGCTAATGTAGAAGTTTGTTCGGAGAACCTATTCAGTTGGAATTACAATGTAATTCGATCCTTCTCTAAAACAATACTCTTAATACATTACTAGGGTATGGAAATATTATGTCAAACCCCTAATGTGATTATTCCTTCTTATATGATTCTTTTGAGTCGTATAGGAACGCTTTCCTTTATTACGCTCGATACTTCGGCCGAAGATTCCCGAATCATATCTTAGAGTATTCTTCCTCTCTTATCGAGGATTAGAGATTCCTTGTTGCGCATACACTTGCCTTCATGACTAAGTGGCTTAACCCCAATTATGTCGTGGACACCCGCGAATGGGGAGACTTTGACATAATCAAAGATTAAGTACTTAACCACAAGACAACGATGATGCCTCAGGTCAAAGAACTACTTACATTATTCCAACCATTAGAGTTACTTGCTTGACATGTGAGTAGACCTCCATGCAAGTACTCTCGTTCGATTGTGTTCAGTGAACTCATTCCCTTAATGAGCACCAACATACTTGTCTTAGTGTCACAACACGAATGGGATGAGACTTTCCATCCTTCCATTTGAAGCAGACACAGTATGTACCGGTCTAAGCATGGTTAGTATCCCTCCGACAATCCAATGACCAGGAACCTTTTTGGACATTTGGTTATGTGAAGAAGGTCTCTGTAGTCTAACATCATTAGATTACTTCTTCAATCGATCCATTGTCCATGGATACACTATTTAGGACTTATATCGTTTATTGAGATAGTCCTTATTAGTATCTTTGCCATTTGATGTATAAGATTCATCTATACATCGATTTATTTGTCCTGAAAGGTTTCTTCCAAAGATTGACTTTCAGGGCATATTTCTAACAGTAGGGTAGCTAGACCTTCAAAATTTATGTGTCTAAACTTTTTCAGAGATCTTTGGCAAAGTTATCTGTGGTACCCGAGGAGCTGATATTGCATGTGGGGATTATCAACATATTTTATTCAGGAAAATCTGCTTCTCGAAATCCGGAGAGTGGTGCCTCTTTGATTTTTGAACCAACGGCCCTGTTGCCCTTTCTTTTATAGGGGCACCAATTGTGTGCAAGAAGTACGTTCAGAGAGTTATTGCCTGCAAGAATTTTCCCCTTATGTTTGTACTTCAGAGATTTATTGCACCGCATTTCTCCTTCATCATTTCTGAGAATGTCTAGCCCATCCGACCGTCGTTTTGACTTGAACTTTGGTGAAGAGGCAGCCATGCCTTCTCAAGACAACATATGGCGCCTATCCTTCTTATCCCATACTGGTCCTCTTACCGTTGGGGACTCTGTGATGAAGAATGATATGACCGTTACGGTGGTGGCCAGGAACCTTCTCACTCCTAAAGATAACAGACTACTTTCCAAACGATCTGATGAGTTGGTTGTTAAGGATTCTTTGGCTCTCAATGTTCAGTGTGCAGGTTTTATGTCTAATATGGCCCAAGGCCTATTTGCTTGAACCCACCAAGTTGAATCATTAGCGGCTGAAGTGATAAGTCTCAAACATGAATAATCACCCTTCGGTGCCTTCTCTTTCTGGGACTCTATCGACTGCTGAGACTTCTCCTCTTTGATTCATGTATAAGTACATATTTGTAACTTATCGGAGATATCAATAAACAAGCTTTGCTTCATTTCAACGTATTGTGTTAAATACACCAAGGCCTTCTTCACTAAGTTCTTTGAATTTTTTTTCTTTTGTTGAAGCTTATATGTTAAAGCTTTGTGAGTGAAGCATGTATGTTGAGTTAGTGCTCCCTTAATTTCCCGAGTGAGGAAAACTTCTTGGTTGAAGACTTGAAAAATCCAAGTCACTGAGTGGTTATGAGACTTCTGAGTATCAAGGAGCAATAGTATATGGTAGGAGTCCCCCAAGTCTCCGGTCGAGGGAGTTGACGAATGAGGCATTTTCTTCTAAGTGGTAGCCCAAAACTCCTCTTTCATTTATATTTATTATGAAAGTTGTTAGGCCCAAAGAAGATGAGGCCTAGGCAAAAAAAAAAATTTCACAATTTTTTTTCGAATTTTTTTTTTCAAATTTTCAAAATTTTGAATTTTCGAATTTCCGAATATATATATATATATATATATATATATATATATATATATATATATATATATTTTAAAGCTTTGTAGGTGAAGCTTTGGTGTTGAAGCTTTGTAGGTGAAGCTTTGAGGTTGAAGCTTTGTTGGGTACCGTAAATTGATTTTGCTTCACAATATCTTGATCAAGATAGTGTGAAGCTTTTGTATGTGAAGCTTTTGTGTTGAAGCTTTGTAGGTGAAGCTTTTGTAAGTGAAGCTTTTGTGGTGGGTGAAGCTTTTGTAGGTGAAGCTTTTGTTGTGGGTGAAGCTTTTGTTGGTGAAGCTTTGTGGTGGGTGAAGCTTTTGTTGGTGAAGCTTTTGTTGATGAAGCTTTTGTGGTGGGTGAAGCTTTTGTGGTGGGTGAAGCTTTTGTGGGTGAAGCTTTTGTGGTGGCTGAAGCTTTTGTGGATGAAGCTTTTGTGGTGGTTGAAGCTTTTGTGGATGAAGCTTTTGTGGTGGGTGAAGCTTTTGTGGATGAAGCTTTTATGGATGAAGCTTTTGTGGGTGAAACTTTTGTTGGTGAAGCTTTTATGGGTGAAGCTTTTGTAGGTGAAGCTTTTGTGGGTGATGGTTTTGGGTTGAAGCATTGTAGGTGAAGCTTTGGAATTGAAGCTTTGTAGGTGAAGCTTTTGTATTGAAGCTTTTGTAGGGTACCATAAATTGATTTTGCTTCACACTATCTTGATCAATATAGTTTGAAGCTTTTGAGAATTTGTAGTTGTCCTCCATTGATGAAGCTTTTGTTGAATTTCCCAATTTTTTATTTTTTATTTTTTTTTATGTTTTTTGGGAAAACTAGAAATTTGTTGAATTTCCCAATTTCCTTTTTTTTTATTTTTTATTTTTTATTTTTGGGAAACTAGAAATTTGAAAATGTGGGAGAGACAACATATACAAATTTTGCTTCCACACTGTTGAGCAAGAGATTGTGATGCAAGTCACATCTTGTAGTAGTCGAAGGTTTGGATGAACCATATAAATTGAATTTGCTTTGAACAGTCTTGATCAAGAGTGTGTGAAGCTTTCTACGAGTTGTAGTTGCCCTTCATTGATGAAGCTTTTGTTGGCACCATAAATTGATTTTCCTTCACACTGTCTTGATCAAGAGTGTATGAAGCTTTTGAGAATTGTGGTTGAACTCCTTTGATGAAGCTTTTGTTGGCACCATAAATTGGTTTTGCTTCACACTGTCTTGATCAAGAGTGTGTGAAGCTTTTGAGAATTGTGGTTGCCCTCCATTAATGAAGCTCTTGTTGGCACCATAAATTGGTTTTGCTTCACACTGTCTTGATCAAGAGTGTGTGAAGCTTTTGAGAATTGTGGTTACCCTCCATTGATCAAGCTTTTGTTGTCACCATAAATTGGTTTTGCTTCACACTGTCTTGATCAAGAGTGTGTGAAGCTTTTGAGAATTGTGGTTGCCCTCCATTGATGAAGCTCTTGTTGGCACCATAAATTGGTTTTGCTTTACACTGTCTTGATCAAGAGTGTGTGAAGCTTTCTACAAGTTGTAGAGTTTGCATTGTTACAGAGGAGAAATGTCTGAAGCAAATGCAAGAGGGCTGAATAGCTTGATCTTCGTATGCCATACACTGAAGTTGTTGTTGGCTTGCAATAAGACTTTGTTGGTGACTATAACTCTTGTTGGGCATAAGTGCTCCCCTAGTTGAGTTGTCAAGCTTGAGGGTTTTTTATTATTTGTGAATGCTAGGAGTTCACATGTACAAGTTATACCACTCGTCTTCTGGTAGGTGGAATGAATTGTGAGTTGCTTTCATCACTTGGTTGGTGGTACGAAGGTGAGTTACTTCATCACCTTTCATCACATTTCATCACCTGGTTAGTGACACGAAGATGAGTTTCTTCTTCACCTAGTTAGTGGCATGAATGGCAAGTTGCCAAATGATACTAGAGTACGAGTTGTACAATTCATCACCTGGTTGGTGGCATGAATGAGAGTACGGGTTGTACATTTCATCACCTGGTTGGTGGCATGAAGATGAGTTCCTTCTTCACATTTCATCACCTGGTTGGTAAGAATATGGGCAAGGTCGAGGCACATTGTAACAAGTGTCGAATGACACAAAGTATGTTAAACCCTTTCGAAGCACAATTGGCTTATGTATGAATGTGTTGGAATGTATGATTGAACGAATATACTGTGAAGCTGTTCGTTTATTTGTATAGTCTAGTTGACATATACTTAGACTTTGTTTCATGTTGGAAGCATTCATGTTGAAGCTTTGAACCCGAGTGTTTCATTGCTAAGAATGTAAGAGGATTAGGACCGAGTTGTCTAAATCACCTATTTATTGAATTCATGCTAAATAGTCTTCGTTACATAGGATGTCGAACAGCTGAAGCTTAACACTTGTACAATGTGAGTTTACTTGTAATAGTACGTCAAGTGATCAGCGTTCCATGGATGGCCAATGGTCTTGCCATCAGAGCTTCTAAGCTTGTAAAAGCTAGGACGACTGATGCCAACAACTTCAAACGGTCCATCCCAGTTTGGACTAAGTGTTCCTTCACTCGGGACTCTATCGCAGAGTAATCTTTTCTTCAATACCCAGTCCCCTTCATTGAAAGAACCAGGTTTGACCCTTGAGTCATAGTAGATGGAGATGCGCTGCTTGTAGGCGACATTCCTCAAGTGACCCTGGTTTCTGTGTTCTTCGACTAGATCTAAGTTGAGGGTAAGTTGTTTGTCATTTTCGCTTTGCACGTAGTTCTGGACTCGGAACGTTGCTTGCCTAAGCTCAATTGGGACAACTGCCTCTGTACCAAAGGCAAGTGACAATGGGGTTTCTCCTGTTGATGTCTGATATGAAGTGCGGTATGACCAAAGAACTTGGGGTACAAATTCTGGCCAACAACCTTTAGCCTTGTCCAAGCTAGTTTTCAAAGTTCGCTTGATTATTTTGTTGATGGCTTCGACTTGTCCATTAAACTAGGGATGAGCTGGGGAGGCAAAACATAAGTTGATGTTGAACTTAGAGCATAACATCCTGAACTTATTGTTGTCGAACTGTCGCCCGTTGTCAGTGACTATCGCATTGGGAATGCCGAATCTCCAAAGGATGTTCTTCTATACGAAGTCTTCTATTTTTGCCTCAGTAATGGTTGCCAAGGGTTCTACTTCGGCCCACTTTGTAAAATAGTCAACTGTAACGATTGCATAGTGAACCTTGCCCTTCCCTGCAGGCATTGGGCCGATCAAATCAAGTCCCCATTGGGCGAAAAGCCAAGGGCTGATTATAGAAGTGAGCGGCTTGGGATGGGAGTGAGGAATAGTTACGTAGCGTTGACACTTATCACATTAGCGGGATATTCTGATGGCATCTTGGTGGAGTGTTGGCCAGTAATATCCTCGGTGAAAAGCCTTATGTGCTAGGGATCGAGATCCAGCATGATCTCCGCAGACTCCTTCATATATTTCCCGAAGGACAATTTTCGCCTCTACGGGCGTAAGGCATCTTAGGTATGGTAAGTTAAAACCTTGATTGTAGAGTTGGTCATTAATGATCAAGTAACAGGTAGCCTTGTATTGAATCTACTTAGCTTGGACTTTATCATCTGGGAGGGTGCGATGAGCAAGGAATCTATAAATCGGGGTAATCCAACTATCCCCCTGTTGTAAATTGCACACTTTCGCAGCCATTGTAAAGTGCTGTCAACAATTCGACCTCAATTTTTCTCCCAATCTTGTCTTCCACCGTTGAGGCGAGGCGAGCCAAAGCATCTGCATGACTGTTTACCGCTCAAGGAATTTGGGTTATCTGGTAGTGGAAGTGCTTGAGCAACAATTGTGTTTATGCCAGATATGCTGCCATGGAGCTATCCTTAGCGTCAAAGTTGTTGGTGACCTGGTTAACCACCAATTGGGAATCACTGAAGATATCAATTCGTTTAACCCCAAGGTGTTTGGCCAAACGTAAGCCTGCTAGGAGGGCTTCATATTCGACCTCATTGTTCGACGCCTTGAATTTGAAACGAAGAGCATACTCCATCGCCACTTTGTCAGGGGTCGTAAGGATTAGTCCTACTCCACAACCCTGTTGGTTGGATAAGCCATCAATATATAGACTCCATGCTGGGGCTGTTGGTTCTATTTGCTGAGTTTCCGAAGGTAATGAAACCACTTATTTAGGCGTAGAAACAATGTCAACAGGATATGTGAAGTCGGCGATGAAGTCTACCACTGCTTGGCCCTTCTCAGCTGGCTTTGGTTGGTAAGAGATGTCAAACTCACCCAATGTTATCGCCCATTTGATCATTCGCCCGGAAGTGTCAGGACTTTGGAGTGTCTGTTGAAGATAATGATTGGTGAGCACGATGATGGAGTGTGCTTGGAAGTAAGGGCGAAGTTTTCAAGCAGACATGACCAATGCTAAAGCCAATTTCTCAATGTTGGAGTATTGTGTCTCCGCATCTTGTAAGGCCTTGCTAGCGTAGTAGACAGGTCGTTCGACATTACCATCATTTCAAATGAGAACGGAACTTAGTGCTGAAGTTGATATCGATAGATAGATAATGAGAGTGTCACCAACCTCAGGTTTGGAGAGCAGATGGGCTTTACTCATGTAGTCCTTGAGGTTTTTGAATGCCTCGGCACATTCATCAGTCCATGTAATGTACTTCTTACTTCCCTTAAGTGATTTGAAAAAATGAGCACATCTATCTGTGGCCTTAGAGATGAACTTAGTTAAGGCTACCACCTTGTCAGTAAGGCTCTAGATGTCTTTTGAAGTTACCAGTTCCTTCATGTCGAGGATTGCTTTGATTTTCTATGGATTAGCTTCAATGCCTCGTTGGCTTATCATGAAACCTAAGAATTTTCCAGAGCCTACGCCGAAGGCACATTTGTTGGGGTTCAACCTCATTCGATACCTCTTCAGAATGGTGAAAGTTTCAGATAGGTTGGTGATGTGTTGGTCAGCATGTTTGCTCTTGACTAGCATATCATCAATATAAACTTCCATGCTCTTCCCAATTTGTTCAACAAACATTGAATTGACTAGTCTCTGATAAGTCACTCCTGCATTCTTTAGGCCGAAGGGCATGACTTTATAGCAATATAGTCCCCTATCAGTAATGAAGGCTGTATGTTCTTGGTCCGGAGGGTTCATGAGGATTTGGTTGTATCCTGAGTAAGCATGCATGAAGCTCAGGAGTTCACACCTTGTCGTAGAGTCTATAAGTCTATCTATGATAGGAAGAGGAAAGCTATCCTTCGGGCATCCTTTGGTTAGGTCGGTGTAATCGACACACATTCTTCACAAGACCTTTTGGAGCAGGAGACTTTCCTTGGTCGGATTCTTTTTAACAAGGACAACATTTGCTACCCACGTTGTATAATTGACTTCGCAGACGAAACCTATGCCTTTGAGTTTTTCAACTTCTGCCTTCATTGCCTCGTACCGTTCAACGTCATAAGATATTCGCTTCTGTCTCACTGGCTTGGTCTTGGGGTCAATACTTAAGCGATGACATATGATATCGGGCGAGATGCCTGGCATGTCCTTGTATGACCAGGCGAAAACCTCAGTGTTCTCTTGCAAAAAAGAGATCAATGCCAACCGAATAGGTGGTGACAAGGTGGTTCTTTTGAGATACAAACCTTCTCCAGCTCTTCAGCGGGCTGTGCTTGCGGGGTGAAAGAGTCGTCTCAAGGATCGTCAGGTTGACTGTTGCCACCATGAAGATCCAAGTTGGCTTCGTTAGGGCTGGTCTTTATGACTTGGTCATGTATAGAAAGGGTTTCCTTAGGCACAAGCAGATGTTGTTGCTTGACCGAAGTGTTGTAATATGACCATGCACTAAGTTGATCTCCTCTGATGTAACCATTGCCATAGGGGGTTGGAAATCTTATCAGCAACATATGTGTGGATACCATGGCCTTGAGATTATTAATGTCTGTGCGTCCAAAGATGACATTGTATGTTGTTGGGCAATCAACCACCAGGAAGTTAGTGGTAATGGTAGCTGTGTAAGGGCATGTACCAATGGTGAAAGGTAAGTGTATGCTCCCTAAAGGTTGCACGATATCACCAGAGAAGCTTATCAGAGGAGAAATCGAGCAATCGAGCAAGTATTCAACTACATTAAGTGCCCTGAAAGCTTCAACAAACATGATATTGATCGAAGCCCCCGTGTCTATCAGGATTCGTCGTACTTCAAAGTTGGCTATGTGAGCTTCCATGATCAATGGGTCATTATGAGGGTAGATGATATCTCTTTCTTCCTCAGGGTAGAAACATATTGGATCCCAGTTAGGCTTTTGACACTTGCCTCCCCTGATGTCTTGCACGTGAAACACTTGGTGACCAGGCCTTAAAGCTCGTTCCTTGTTTTTCATGGCTCTGTTGGAAGATTCAGATATGGGTGTGCCACCGCTTATGGCATATATCACATTCACTTGGCGTTGGTTACGGTTATCCCTTGAAGGGTGAAGGAGGAATTGATCAATTTTTCCTTCACGCGCCAAAGCTTCAATATAATCACGAAGGGTGATACACTTCTTGCCATCATGGTCGTTATGCTTGTGGTAGCAGCAAAATGTGCCCGTGTTCTTCGTGGGCTTGTAACCCGACCGCCTAGGCATTGGCTTCGGTATCAAGTGTGTTATGCTAAGGTAAATGGCCACGCATGTGGCGTTCAAAGGTGTGTATATCTCATATCTCGGGGTAGGGCCTGTCCTGACACGTACTTGGCCCACTGTGTTGACTGCTTAGGGACGGGCATTATCGTGGCGATACCCTTGGTTATCGTGATAATGTCCCTTACTCATTTTACTAAAATGAGACTGGTGAGGATGAAAATCTTTCCTTTTGCCCTGAGATTGATATGTCTGTTGACTTGGCAAAGTATTAAGTAAGGCAGGGGGAGACACCGTTGTCGTTTGGAAGGTTGAGGTCTTCTCATTTGGGTGGGTCTGGGTTCTACTCCCCACTTGTTGATAGGGGATGGTTCTTAGGGGTTTCTCTTGGTATGTCCTTAACTCGGCGAAGGCATGGTTATAAGCCTGCGCCATCACCTCAGAGTAAGTCTTCCAAGTGTTGGCATTGATCATGTACTTAAAGAAACAGTCACGTAAGCCTGCCGTGAAGGTTTTGTGGGCAGTCTTGTCGTCTACCTCGGCACAACGATAATACTCATGGCTGAAGCGGCCAGCATACATACGTAATGACTCGTCTGGCTTCTGGCGAATAGTATACAAGTCATCCGTAGAGTGCAAGCGATCGGTCTGGAAAATGTGTTGAGAAACAAACAGTTTCCTCAATTCCTCAAATGAGTCTACCGTCTCAGGTGGAAGACGGCAATATCAGTTTAGAGCTCCAACAGAGAGGGTGGAGGGGAAGAGAAGACATCGCTCTTCGTTGGTGTGCATCCGGTATGCCATAGTGGACTCAAAGAGGTTAAGGTGTTCAATCGGGTCTTCATTTCCAGTATAGAGTTGCAAGCCAAGCTTCTACTTTGTCTTTGCTTGGAGAGGGTGTCAAGGATCCTCCTTGTAAGAGGGTCAGGCCTAGGTTAGTTCCAATCAGGTATCTCAGCTTGTCGTTCGTCCTTCAACTTGTTTACTTCCTTAAGGAGTTATAGGACAAGAGGGTCCTGAGTGGAGTCATGTACTACTGGAGCTTTATTTCGTAAATCTCCATCTCCTCTTAGAAGTAGGAAGGTTTGATCAAAAGCATGTGATTTTTCCTTGGACTCGCCGTACTGACTTCCAAGGTATGTCTGTCCGAACATCTCTGAGTCCCCTATACTTTCGTGTTTCTCTAGGACTTGTTACCCTTTCCCTAAATTAGTAGCCGGCCTGGGACATGGGAGGGGACCAAGTCTTTCAGAAACTTTTGGGTCATTAATCTTTGAGCTTACATGGATGGGATTATCTCGACGTTACTTTTGGAAGTCTCGACAGTTGCGAAAGACGACTTTCGATCCTTCAACTCCTTCTGTAAGGAGGTGTTTTCCTCCACTTCTTCTGCTTTGGCTTGAATCAGCTGGGTTGAGAGAAGTTTCATGTTGGTCGCCATTTCGATGAGTAGCTCGCTCCTCAACAGGAATACCCATGTCGAGGGCAAATGACCCTCTGTGTTGGGGGCACCCAGTTGATGGTTGACTTCCACAAGGGTGATGAGCTTGTGTGTTTTAGTATATCTAGCCTTGTGGAGCATCTCGAAGACCTTCTCATACTGCTCTTGGAGGATCTCATACTTCATCGCTATCTTGTTGTTCTGAGCCTCCAGTTCATCGACTTTAGCTTGAAGAGCAAACTTCTTTTGTTCTTTCTTTCGTTGATTCGCACTAGGTACGAATGGGGTGTCGTTCTATGTGTTGTGGCTTCCTTCGCTTAACAAAGCGATTGTACGAATGGTGGAAACCAGCTTAACAAAGCTGAAGAGAGTGGGAATAAGTGTCATTCCCACAGACGACACCAAATGTTGATGCACAAAATCAATGAGGACTTTGGTACAACATAAAGTGTTAAATTTGTGACCCACGCTAGGTTGCTTCGGTCACTAGTGTGGATAAGTATGTAAATAGATAGGGACAGGGAAGTAAACACAAGATGTACGTGGTTCACCCAAATTGGCTACGTCCACGGAGTAGAGGAGTTCTCATTAATTGTGAAGGGTTTACACAAGTACATAGGTTCAAGCTCTCCTTTAGTGAGTACTAGTGAATGATTTAGTACAAATGACATTAGGAAATATTATGAGAGAATGTTCTCTATTTATAGAAGCGAGTTTCTAGTTTCATTCTGACATTGACACGTGTCGTGTTATGATTGGCTTCTGATGTTGACATTTGTCGCGCTATGATTAGCTTCTAATGTCGACACATGTCGCGCTGTGATTGGCCTCCTGGCTGGAAGGAAACTCTTCTGGGTCCTTGACGGTATAATGTTGATCGGTGCTCAGTAGTTTCGGGATTGGTCAAGTATGGTACAAATAGTGCTCCCCTAAGTTCCCGTGTGAGGGAAGCTCCTCGGTTGGGGACTTGCAAGATCCAAGCCATTGAGTAATCACGAAACTTCTAAGTACCGAAGTGTGGTATCATTTTCACTTGCCTTATCTGTCTCATATGTAGATGTGGCATCTTCTCTGAAAGTACTTTTCCTCCATCCAGGGGTGGTATCTTTAACCGATGAAGATGCACAAGGTAATGTATCAATTCACTTGAAGCTTACTTGTAGTTTCGGGCTTGGTCAAGTGCGATACAAACCATATAGTAGGAGTCCCCCAAGTCGCTGAGCTAGGAGATTTGCCGAATGAGGTAACAGACAAAGTAAGCCATCAGACTTCCAAGCAAGCAACCTGGATCGGAGGTTCGACTTCGACTTCTGGTTGATTGTTCTCCTTCTCCTTATGTCGTAAACAACAACAAGGATAAGGAGAAGCAAATGGAGAAGAAATAATATGAGATACTTTTTCTTTTGAAGAAGTAACTTTCCACAAGCTTATTCTTGAAAAAGTAAGTTCCAAAGCGTGTCAAACGCACGATCGTTTTATCCCACGAATGCTTACAATAGCGCAAATACATTCAAAATACAAAAATAGTGTACTTTTGACACCAAAGAAGCATTTGATCTTTAGAGAACTAATTATTAATGTCTTAGTCTCATATTATATGTGTTTGTTTGCTCAAGTTTCGAAGCATGCCAAACGCAAGCTCGTTTTATCAAAAAATGCTTAAAACAGTGCATATACACTCCCAATACAAAAATAGTGTACTTTTGACACCAAATAAGCATTTGATCCTCTGAGAACTCATTATTAATATCTTAGTAGCGTATTATATGTGTTTGTTTGCTTAAGTGCCAAAGCGTGTCGAACGCACGATCGTTTTATCCCGCGAATGCTTACAACAGTGCAAATACACTCAAAATACAAAAATAGTGTACTTTTGACACCAAATAAGCATTTGATCTTTAGAGAACTAATTATTAGTGTCTTAGTCTCATATTATATGTGTTTGTTTGCTTAAGTTTTAAAGCGTGTCAAACGCAAGCTTGTTTTATCCAAAAAATGCTTAAAACAGTGCAAATACACTCCAAATACAAAAGAAGTGTACTATTGACACCAAATAAGCATTTGATCCTTTGAGAACTCATTATTAATGTCTTAGTAGTGTTTTATGTGTGTTTGTTTACTTAAGTTCCAAAGCGTGTCAAACGCACGCTTGTTTTAACCAACAAATGCTTAAAATAATGCAAATACACTCAATATACAAAAATAGTGTACTTTTGACACCAAATAAGCATTTGATCTTTTAAGAAATCATTATTAATGTCTTAGTAGCGTTATATTTGTGTTTGTTTGCTTAAGCTGCAAAGCGTGTCAAATGAACAATCGTTTTATCCCACGAATGCTTAAATCAGTGCAAAGACACTCAAAATATAAAAATAGAGTACTTTTAACACCAAATAAGCAATTCAGCTCTTGAGGAATCATTATTAATGTCATAGTAGCATATTATATTTTTTGTTTGGTTAAGTTCCGAAGCGTGTAAAAAGCACGCTCATTTTATCAAACGAATGCTTAAAACTGCGCAAATACACTCCAATTATAAAAATAGGGCACTTTTGACACCAAATAAGAATTTGATCTTTAGAGAACTCATTATTAATGTCTTCATAGAATATTATATGTGTTTGTTTTCTTAAGTTCCAAAGCGTGTCAAACGCACGATGGTTTTATTCCACGAATGCTTAAAACCATGCAAATACAGTCAAAATACAAAAATAGGGTACTTTTGACACCAAATAAGCATTTAATCTTTTGAGAACTGATTATTAATGTCTTAGTAGCACCTTATATGTGTTTGTTTTCGAAAGTTCCAAAGCATGTCAAACACATGCTCGTTTTATCAACCGAGTGCTTAAAACTTTACAAATACACTCCAAATACAAAAATAGTGTACTTTTGACCCCAAATAAGCATTTGGTCTCTTGAGAACTCATTATTAATGTCTTAGTCTGGTATTATGCGTGTTTTTTTGCTAAAGTTCCAAAGCGTGTGAAACGCAAGAACGTTTTATCCCACTAATGCTTAAAATGGTGTAAATAAACTCAAAATACAAAAATAGTGTTTTTTTAACCCAAAATAAGCATTTGATCTTCTAAGAAATCATTATGAAAGGATTGGTAGTGTATTGTGTGTGTTTGTTTGGTTGAGTTCCAAAGCTTGTTAAACGGACAATCGATTTATCCCACGATTGCTAAAAACAGTGCAAATACACTCAAAATGCAAAGATAGTGTACTTTTGACGCCAAATAAGCATTTGATTTTTTAAGAACTCATTATTAATATCTTAGTATCGTATTACATGTGTTTGTTTACTTTAGTTCCAAAGCGTGTCAAACGCATGCTCGTTTAATCCAACAAATGCTGAAAACTGTGCAAATACACTCCAAAAATAAAAATAGTGTACTTTTGACACCTACTAAGAATTTGATCGTTAGGGAACTCATTATTAATGTCTTCGTAGCGTGTTATATGTGTTTTTTTGCTTAAGTTCCAAAGCGTGTCAAACGCACGATGGTTTTATCCCACGAATGCTTAAAACAGTGCAAATACACTAAAAATTCAAAAATAGTGTACTTTTGACCACAAATAAGCATTTGATCTTTTAAGAACTCATTACTAATGTTTCGGCAGTGTATTATATGTGTTTGTTTGCTTAAGTTCCAAAGCATGTCAAACGCACACTCGTTTTATCCAAAGAATGCTTAAAACTGTGCAAATACACTCAAAATACAAAAATAGTGTACTTTTGACACCAATAAGCATTTAATGTCTTAGTAGCGTATTATATGTGTTTATTTTCCTAAGTTCCAAAGTATGTGAAACGCACGCTCGTTTTATCCAACGAATGCTTAAAACTGTGCAAAAACACTCGAAATGCAAAAATAGTGTACTTTTAAGAACTCATTATTAATGTCTTAGTAACGTATTATATATGTTTGTTCGCTTAAATTCGAAAGCGTGTCAAACGCACGCTCGTTTTATCCAACGAATGCTTAAAACTGTGCAAATACACTCCAAATAAAAAAATAGCGTACTGTTGACACCAAATAAGAATTTGTTCTTTAGAGAACTCATTATTAATGTCTTCGTAGCGTATTATATGTGTTTGTTTGCTTAAGTTCCAAAGCGTGTCAAACGCACGATGGTTTTATCCCACGAATGATTAAAACCGTGCAAATACACTCAAAATACAAAAATAGTGTACTTTTGACTTTTGACACCAAATAAGCATTTAATCTTTTAAGAACTGATTATCAATGTTTTAGTAGCGTATTATATGTGTTTGTCTGCTTCAGTTCCAAATCGTGTCAAACGCACGCTCGTTTTATCCAATGAATGCGTAAAACTATGCAAATTCACTCAAAATATAAAAATAGTGCACTTTTGACACCTAATGAGAATTTGATCTTTAGAGAACTCATTATTAATGTCTTAGTAGCATATTATATGTGTTTGTTTGCTTAAGTTTCAAAGCATGTCAGATGCACGCTCGTTTTATCCAACGAATGCTTACAACTGTGGAAATACATTCCAAATATAAAAATAGTGTACTTTTGAGTCTTAATAAGAATTTGATCTTTAGAGAACTCATTATTAATGTTTTAGTAACGTATTATTTGTGTTTATTTGCTTAAGTTCCAAAGCGGGTCAAACGCACACTCGTTTTATCCCACGAATACTTAAAATTGTGCAAATACACTCAAAATACAAAAATAGTGTACTTTTTACACCAAATATTTATTTGATCTTTTGTGAACTCGTTATTAATATCTTAGTAGCGTATTATATGTGTTGGTTTGCTTAAGCTCCAAAGAGTGTCAAACGCACGATGGTTTTATCCCACGAATGCTTAAAATAGTGCAAATACACTCAAAATAGTGTACTTGTCACACCAAATAAGCATTTGATCTTTTGAGAACACTTATTAATGTCTTAGTAGCGTATTATATGTGTTTTTTTGCTTAAGTTCCAAAGTGTGTCAAACGCACATTGGTTTTATCGCATGAATGCTTACAACAATGCAAATACATTCAAAATACAAAAATAGTGTATTTTTTACACCAAATAAGCATTTGATCTTTTGAGAACTCATTATTAATGTCTTAGTAGCTTATTATTTGTGTTTATTTGCTTATGTTCCAAAGCATGTCAAACGCACGATCGTTTTATCCTACGAATGCTTAAAACAATGCAAATACACTCAAAATACAAAACTAGGGTACTTTTGACACCAAATAAGCAATTCATCGTTTGAGAACTCATTACTAATGTCTTAGTAGCGTATTATATGTGTTTGTTTGCTTAAGTTCGAAAGTGTGTCAAAAGCACGATCGTTTTATCCTACGAATGCTTAAAACAGTGCAAATACACTCCAAATATAAAATAGTGTACTTTTGACACCTAATGAGAATTTGATCTTTAGAGAACTCTTTATTAATGTCTTTGTAGCGTATTATATTTGTTTTTTTGCTTATGTTCTAAACCATGTCAAACGCTCGCTCATTTTATCTAACGAATGCTTAAAACTGTGGAAATACACTCCAAATATAAAAATAGTGTACTTTTGAGACCTAATAACAATTTGATCTTTAGAGAACTCATTATTAGTGTCTTAGAAGCGTATTATATGTGTTTATTTGCTTAAGTTCCAAAACGGGTCGAACGCACACTCGTTTTATCCCACAAATACTTAAAAGTATGCAAATGCACTCAAAATACAAAAATAGTGTACTTTTGACACCAAATAAGCATTTGATCTTTTGAGAACTCATTATTAATATCTTAGTAGCGTATTATATGTGTTTGTTTGCTTCAGTTCCAAAGCATGTCAAACGCACGATGGTTTTATCCCACGAATGTTGAAAACAGTGCAAGTACGCTCCAAATAGAAAAATAGTGTACTTTTGAAACCAAATAAGCATTTGATCTTTTGAGAATTCATTATTAATGTCTTAGTAGCATATTATATGTGTTTATTTGCTTAAGTTCCAAAGATTGACAAACGCACACTCGTTATGTCCCACGAATGCTTAAAACGGTACAAATACACTCCAAATACAAAAATAGTGTTCTTTTGACACTAAAAAAGTATTTGATCTTTTGAAAACACATTATTAGTGTCTTAGAAGTGTATTATATGTGTTTATTTGCTTAAGCTCCAAACCGTGTCAAACGCACGCTCATTTTATCCCACAAATTCTTAAAACAGTGCAAATACACTCCAAATACAAAAATAGTGTACTTATAAGCATTTGATATTTTGACAACTCATTATTAATCTCTTAGTAGCGTATTATATGTGTTTATTTGCTTAAGCTCCAAAGCGTGTCAAACGCACGCTCGTTTTATCCCATGAATGATTAAAACAGTGCAAATACACTCCTATTTGGAACCAAATTTACAATATTGACTCGAGCAATCAAGACCGTTAGATAAGTGGGCTCTAGACTGTTGGACTTCATATTTTTCTAGAAGATAATTGAAAAGGCAATGGGGTGTTATCAGACGGTTGTTGAAGAGATAAGAATATGAATGAAAGAATATTATTTTCCCATCTAACCAAAACAACAATTTGCTTGCAGAATTGGAATATTGGTTAGATAAGGGAATAAGGAAAATAAGGATGAGAATATGGGGTCAAGGGATGGAATTGCATGCAAATGTGGGAGTCTAGGTCTGAGATGATGCGATTTCATTAATGGCTGGTATAATTCAAATTGACTTGGAATTCATGGATGGGGTTGTGGCACGTGGCTTTGTCTTGGGATTTGGTGATTATATTTCTTCAGTTATAATTACTTTTCAAAGTTTAAGTTGGTGAAGGAATCATCATGCATGCATGTGGTCTTCGTCAAGGGAAATATACATGATGGATATGATTGGTGAGGTGATTGCATGGAGATAAACTTATGGTGGGGTGATAAGTTTTGGATATGGGGATAAGTCTTTAGCCTAAGGCACGGATCAGCTTCATTAGTTTGAGTTGCAAAGGAACTTTACGTAATCATCAGGCCTTACCAAGGTAAATATGTTTTATAAATACGGTAGCATGAACGACTCACGAGGCCCCCCTCCAATTCAGCACACAAACTGCCCTGCGCAAATTCACTCTATGCGAAACCTCTCAACAACCTTGAGAACTCTATTCTTTTCCCTTTTCTCGCCAACACATCTTTAGTTTGGAAAACAACACTGTGAAGGCAACCGGTGACATCTTCAATTTGGAAAACAGCACTGCGTCAAGGCCGACTAATTAACTATCCAAGTCTCAGTCGAGAAGGGTTTTCGAATCCTTATTGGCAAAGGTCATCTCATCAGCCTTCATGGCGAAGTGAAGTGTTACCAGGTTACTACATTCGGCACATTGACAGCCAAATTTGATTTTGAACTTCTTAGAACTAGTAGCCTTGTATTCAGGCTCTAGAACCCAAAGGCCGAGGCGTGTTCATTCCTCAACTGCAGTCGTAAGATCAAGAAGTCAGCATAGCGCTCAATGCCACATCCACATATTTCACTCACCGGCCGAGCTCAGCCATCATGTTGGCACGCCTCGCACACAGCTGAAAGACGTAGTTAGCTCATTAGTTACTCGGCCAGCGCGCCACGTAAGCTTGGTAGTTTTTAGGGTCAACAACTCCAAATACAAAAATAGTGTACTTTTGACACCAAAGAAGCTTTTGATCTTTTGAGGACACTTTACTAATGTCCTAGTAGCATATTATGTGTGTTTATTTGCTTTAGTTCAAAAGCCTGACAAATGCAAGTTCGTCATATCCCATGAATGTTTAAAAAGGTGCAAATACACTCCAAATACAAAAATAGCATATTTTTTTACACCAAATAAGCATTTGATATTTTGGGAACTCATTATTAATGTCTTAGTACCGTATTATACTTGTTTATTTGCTTAAGTTCGAAAGCGTCACAAATGCATGCTTGTTATGTCCCACGAATGCTTCAAACAGTGCAAATACACTCCAAATACAAAAATATTGTTTTTTTTACACCAAAGAAGCTTTTGATATTTTGAAAACACATTATTAATGTCTTAGTAGTGTATTATATGTGTTTATTTGTTTAAGTTCGAAAGCTTGACAGATATACGCTCGTTATATCCCACGAATACTTAAAACGGTGCAAATAGACTCCAAATACAAAAACAGTGTATTTTTTACACCAAATAAGCATTTGATCTTTTGAGACTTCATTATTAATGTCTTAGTAGCGTATTATATGTGTTTATTTGTTTAATCCAAAGCGTGACAAACCCACGCTCTTTATGTCCCACAAATGCTTAAAACGGTGCAAATACACTACAAATACAAAAATAGCATACTTTTGACACCAAAAATGAATTTGATCATTTGATAACTCACAATTAATGTCTTAGTACCATATTATATGTGTTTACTTGCTTAAATTCCACAGTGTGTCAAACGCACGCTTGTTTTATCACACGAATGCTTAAAAAGGTGGAAATGTACTCCAAACACAAAAATAGTGTACTTTTGACACCAAATAAGAATTTCATCTTTTGAGAACTCATTATTAATGTCTTAATAACGTATTATATGTGCTTATTTTCTAAGTTCCAAAGCGTGACAAATGCACGCTCGTTATATCCCAGAAATGTTTAAAACACTGCAAATACAAAAGTAGTGCAGTTTTGTCACCAAATAAGCATTTGATCTTTTAAGAACACATTATTAATGTCTTAGAAGCGTATTATATGTGTTTATTTGCTTAAGCTCCAAAGTGTGTCAAACGCACGCTAGTTTTATTCCCACGAATGCTTAAAATAGTGCAAATACAATCAAAATACATAAATAGTGTAATTTTGACACCAAATAAGCATTTGATCTATTGACAACTCATTATTAATATCTTAGTAGTGTATTCTATGTGTTTATTTGCTTAAACTCCAAAGCGTGTCAAACGCACACTCATTTTATCCCACGAATACTTAAAATAGTGTAAATACATTCCAAATACAAAAAAAGTGTACTTTTGACACCAAATATTATTTGATCATTTGAGAACACATTATTAATGTCTTAGTAGCATAAATTATGTGTTTATTTGCTTAAGTTCCAAAGCGTGTCAAATGAACGCTCGTTATATCCCATGAATGCATAAAACAGTGTAAATACACTCCAAATGGTAAAATAGTGTACTTTTGACACTAAAAAAGCATTTGGTCATTTGAGAACTCATTATTAATGTCGTAGTACTGTATTATATGTGTTTACTTGCTTAAGTTCGAAAGCTTGACAAATGCACGTTCGTTATATCCCACGAATGCTTAAAATGGTTCAAATACACTCCAAATTCAAAAATAGTGTATTTTTGAAACCAATTAAGCATTTGATCTTTTGAGAACTCATTATTAATGTCTTGGTAGCATATTATATGTGTTTATTTTCTTAAGTTCCAAAGCGTGTCAAATGCACGCTCGGTATATCCCACGAATGCTTAAAACTGAGCAAAAACACTCCCAATTGAAGAATAGTGTACTTTTGACAATAAAGTGTTTATTTGCTTAAGTTTGAAAGCTTGACAAATTCACGTTCGTTATATCCCACGAATGCTTAAAACAGTGCAAATACACTCCAATTACAAAAATAGCATATTTTGGACACCAAATAAGCATTTGATCTTTTGAGATCTCATTATTAATGTCTTAGTACCATATTACATGTGTTTATTTGTTTAAGTTTCAAAGTGTGACAAACGAACGCTCTTTATGTCCCACGAATGCTTAAAACAGTGCAAATACACTCCAAATACAAAAATAGCGTACTTGTGACATCAAAAATGCATTTGATCATTTGAGAGCTCATTATTAATGTCTTAGTACCGTATTATATGTGTTTACCTACTTAAGCTCCAAAGTGTGTCAAACGCACGCTCGTTTTATCACACGAATGCTTAAAACGGTGCAAATGTGAACCAAATACAAAAATAGTGCACTTTTGACACGAAATAAGTATTTCATCTTTTGAGAACTCATTATTAATGTCTTAGTAGCATATTATATGTGCTTATTAGCTAAATTTCAAAAGCGTGACAAACGCACGCTCGTTATATCCCATAAATGCTTAAAACACTGTAAATACACTTGACACCAAATAACCATTTGATCTTTTGAGAACACGTTATTAATGTCTTAGAAGCGTACTATATGTGTTTATTTCTTAAGCTCCCAACCGTGTCAAACGCATGCTCATTTTATCCCACGAATGCTTAAAACGGTGCAAATGTGAACCAAATACAAAAATAGTGCACTTTTGACACGAAATAAGTATTTCATCTTTTGAGAACTCATTATTAATGTCTTAGTAGCATATTATATGTGCTTATTAGCTAAATTTCAAAAGCGTGACAAACGCACGCTCGTTATATCCCATAAATGCTTAAAACACTGTAAATACACTTGACACCAAATAACCATTTGATCGTTTGAGAACACATTATTAATGTCTTAGAAGCGTATTATATGTGTTTATTTGCTTAAGCTCCAAACCGTGTCAAACGCACGCTCGTTTTATCCCACGAATGCTTAAAACAGTGCAAATACAATCCAAATACAAAATTAGTGTAATTTTGACACCAACTAAGCATTTGATCTATTGAAAACTCATTATTAATCTGTTAGTAGCATATTATATGTGTTTATTTGCTTTAACTCCAAAGCGTGTCAAACGCACGCTCATTTTATCCCACGAATGCTTAAAACAATGCAAATACACTCCAAATACAAAAATAGTGTATTTTTGACACCAAAGAAGCTTTTGATCATTTGAGAACACATTATTAATGTCTTACTAGCATATTATATGTTTTTATTTGCGTAAGTTCGAAAGCTTGACAAATGCGCGTTCGTTATATCCCACGAATACTTTAGGAACTGACAGATTAGAAATCTTACGTACGGATCTTCCCAGATGGGTTTTCTAAATTTGTAAATCTAAATGTCGGCCGCCACTTATTATTGGCAATTGGCGGAGATCTGACCGTTGAATCGTTTCGAAACTTTAGGATGTTGTTCTAGAAGCTTATTGAAACTCTTGGGAAGTTACGCATCGAAAATCCGAGGTGCGGATCTTCCGTATCAAATTAATTTTGATTATGGATCCTACCATCGATCTTTGACCGACGGTTGACTTTTGATCAATGGGTTACAAATCATCCTAAAGCGTCCTTGGGGATCTGTTTTATGTAAGTTATGTGTTCTATCGATAAGAATTCTGAGATGTGATTTGATATTTGTTCTAGGCGACGATCGTTCGTGGGGCCTCAATATTCGTGCTAGGGAGTTGTAGCATAAACTTCAGGTGAGTGGGTCTTTTCCTTTTTATAGTATATATATGTGATTGATAGTTTCCATTTATGCTTTTGAAAAAGAATTTCTTACGTACGCCTGGATTAGACTAAAGTTTATAATAATTAGTGAAATGATGGAATTTATGAAATATGCTACATCCTACGGGATACATAGGTATGCTTATGATCTTTGATGCCATAATTATATCTACGACTATTAATGTTAGTATGTTGATTAGAACTATCGAATCATTGTGGCATGCTTATATTTATGTAGTATGCTCATCATTGCTGCACCCCAGTGTTAGTGCTCGCCCAGGGCTAGGGCCAGTCTTTCACGTGTATGTTCACCTCTGCACCGCGCGCTCGCCTTGGATCCAAGTAGGTGCAAGTCATGTCGTACATGTTGCATTAGGCAACTCCGACTCGTAGGTAACCGCGAATAGCACCAGTCTTCACGTGATTGTAGCATTAGAGCGTATATTATGATTACACCCAGTCTTGTCGTACAGGTTGCATTAGGTAACTCTAACTCGTGTGCTAGCATAGATTGATGAGCATCAATTCAATCGTACAGGTCGTATTAGGCGACTCCAACTTGTGTGCTAGCATAGATTTAAAGACCTAATTTTACTTATATTACTGTTGAGATTTTGTGATTTTGGATATCCTGCCCTTAGTTACGAGATATTGTGCCGTGATGAATTCTTGAGATTTTGTAGGCTACGGTAAGTATTTTTATACTATACGTAGTATGTATATTTTGGAAACTATACTTGTTTTACGGCGAAGAGTTATAACGCTTTCAAAACTGTTTTTATAAAACTTTATTTTTAGGCCTACTCACCCTTGTTTTTCGCCCCTACAGGTTTTAATAGCTGAGCTTTCTTATCGACGATGATTCGTGGCAAATCTTGGTATTGGAGATTACCTTCGATGGTATGATTCTCAATCCACTCTACTATACTTTACTTATGCTCTGACATCACATGTGAAATAGGTTCATTCTCGCTCACAGCGCACTCTTACATTTAGGCACTTTTCAGTTTAAATTTATTCACATTTTCCACATCACTATACTTTATGGCTTCATCACCTTCCAAGTGTCGGCCAGCACAACTCGATTCAGAGTCCTAGTAGACATTCCAGGTCGGGGTGTGTCAATGAGTATTCATCGCGCAAAGTTTTTAAAAATAACAAAATAATAATAATTTTATTTTACAATTTAAAATATAAAGTAGGCGACGAAATGTTGATTCGTGAGCCAAGAAAATAATAAAAATAAAGAAAATAATTTAGGTTAACAATATAAAATATAAAATTAAATAAAAATAAAATAAATAGGGTTTAGGCGACGAAATATTAATATTCATCGAGCAAAATTTAAAAAATAAAAAATAAAAACAAAGAAAATAATTTATTTTACAATTTAAAATAAAAAATTAAATAAAAAAGAAAATAAATTGGGTTGAGGCGACGAAATATTTGGATTTCGTCGCGTAAAATTTTTAAAAAATATTATTATTTTTTATTTTTTAAACATATTGTGCAACGAAGTCTAAAATTTCGTCGGGCAAAGTCACTTTGTGCGACAATGTGTGCTTCGTCGCGTAAGGGGTTTTTTTTTCTAGTGGATGCTTTTAAATTTTTAATGTTTTAAAATAAAAATAAGGGAATTTATTAATTATCATGTACCTTAAAAAACCATTTCATCACACATAATTATGTCTTAAAAATCATATATTATTCATTAAAATAGACAAGTAGTGGATCTTCCTAGTAGTTTAGGGCCTTCCTTAATCCATTGCATTACAAGCTCAAATCCTTTCTCTCTCCTTAGTGTAGATTAGTGTAGATTATCGTTTGTAAAAAAATTAAAAAAAAACATTGAAATGTTGAGTCTTGTTTTATTCTACTATTAATCTTTGATATCTTTATTTAGTGTCGGGTTTAAAAGTTTCTAAAACAATAAACCCAGCAGTCGAGGGTATTAATTTACCCCTCCCTATTTTATTTTTGTTTATTTTGTATTTATATATATACTAACAATTGCTCACATACAATGTATGTATTGAGCAGTTGGGAGGAATTCTTACAGAGAAAAGGATGCGACGATAGTGAGGTTGTGAGAGTTTTTAATGTGTTAGTAACTTATTTGGCAGTCTGGTATAAATACCCCAATTATTAAGTTAATAATTAGTAAAAGAATGACATAATTGGAAGAAAAAAATGGGACAGAGATGAAGTTTTTAAAAAGGGTTCATAAATGACATTGTTTAAAGGAGAAATTAGGTTCTCATCTCTCCTTTTGCTATTCTATTTATTAAAACCTTATTACTTTTCAATTTTTTATCAAGGTCCTTGAGTATTAATAATATCATTAATTATTTTAATAATAAAATATTTTTATTTTTAAATATATTCATTTAGTGTTAAAAATGTTACAATTAGTATATTTATATTTATGGCTAAATTTTTTATCATATATTTTTATTTTTAGTTTGTGCCTATTCTTAATTTGCAAACCTTTTTTAATTTGTACCAATTTTCTTTTCAATTTTAATTTGTACCCATATATTAATTTCTGTCACAGCCCGTCCCGGGATTTTATCTATCAAGGACATGAAATGACGGGATTACCCTTAGCGGTTGCCAAGGTATGTGTGTGTGACATATTATTGGACTAAATACATACATATTTCCTAAGTTTTTGGAAAATTTATTAAGTTGGATTAAAATTGGGTTGTAAAATTTTGTGGTTAGGGATTGAAGTTGTGAATTGTTTTGGGTGGACCACACAACACACACATGGGACAACCCTCTCATTTCCCCCGTGCCTTCTCTCTCTCTCCTCTCCATCTCAGTCTTTCTCTCTCTCTCTCTTCCTTCGAAACCGTACGGACCAAAGCACCAAATCCCTCAAAACTTCATGGATCGAAGTGGAAATTAGCACCATTGTGTTCGTGAGTGCCCTACGAACCCAAAGATACAATTTTCAGGTAAGAAACCCTTCGTTTTCACGTTGAAAACTCGAGGTCCAAGTTTGGCACTATTCATGAACTTTGTATTGATTGATTTTCAGCACAATCCAAGCTCACAATGAGCTTAGTGAGGTTTTAAGGAAGCTCGGGGACGTTCGTTTGGAAGTTTTGGACGTCGGGATCACTGCGTTCGAAGGTGGCCGGTTTTTGGTGAAATTTCCTGACGTGATTTTGAAGGTTTTGGAAGTTTTTAAAGGTATAGATTCCTTCCCCTCTTAATTTAGAGCTCGTAGGTGAAAATTTCATGAAAAATGGTGAAGAAATGAGTGAGAACAGACGAGTTGCAGGTTTCCGGTGTCGGCAGCACTGTGCCGACGACGCGAGGAAGAAAAAGACGCGCATGGGGACGCGTAGGTCTGTGCCACCCACAGCACGTGGGGGCACGTGACAAGCCCAAAAATTATTTTAAAAATATGTCGACGTCCGTGACGTCGAGTAGGTTACTGTGGTATATTTATTTACCCAAATTGAGCACCGTATTAGAAGATATTACGAATTGTTGGTGATGTGCTTTAAATAACGTTTTTATAGTTGTTTCGCATATAGGTGACACCTATCCCAAGGACGAGCGCATCCAGGGACGTCACGGGGGTTACGACCCTTCGACTTATCAGTGAGTGGGCAATATTTTTTCTGTATTTACCTATATGCTATCGATTTTCCCAGAAATTTGATTTAAATGAAAATAGGTTTTTAAAATGCCATGCATGCATATTATGAATTATATGAATGGATAATTGATGCATATATATGTGAAATGGTGTTGTGGACGCACAGGTGAGTATCAGGTGAGTTCTACGTTATTTATGTGAATCATTGATGATGTGATTGTGTTGAGAGCTCATAACCTGCACCCCTAGTATTAGTGCTTATAGTATTCACCGCACCGTACGCTCACCTTGGATTCAAGTAGGTACATGTCGTACAGACCATGAGAGAGTTCCGACATGCTAGTCGTATAGATCACTGAGGTGATTCCGACTGGTAGGTGACTTTAGATTATGTGCACAGATGATTGATGAGAGAAGCACTAGAGCATATTCTTACACCATTCTTGTCGTACAGACTACTTCAGGTAGTTCCGACTTATGTGCAGTGTAGTGCCGTACAGGTCACCATGGTGGCTCCGGCAGTGCCGTACAGGTCACAGTTTGTGACTCCGGCTGGTTTGGATGTTGAGCTTTATAATTAACCGTACAGGACCAACTTCAGAGTCTCCGGTTGATTTATTATATCACCTATTATATTGATGCATCCATATTCTGTTTTGACATTATGGCATGGCATGATTTCTGAATTTTGATAAAGAATGATGATTTGAGATATATTGAGGATTTTTATACTATTATGTTATTTTCTAGGAAAAGTATACAGGTTTTACAGTGAGGGGTTAGAATTGTTTTTGGTGAAATGCTTTTGAAAAGCTTTGGTTTTACTGACCCACTCAATCTTGTTTTTCGCCCCTCCAGGTTCTAGTTAGCAGCGTTGGTAGCCCACGAGGATTTCCACGGAGTTCTGACAGACTTCTTGAATGTAGGACTCACCTGCGGGTGTTGTATTTTAGTTATGGTCCTACTTGACTGCAACTAGTGTTTATGCTCTGTTTATGTGTGTGTTCACACCTTAATTCACTTTAGCCTGCTAGTTGGGTAATATTTGCTAGTAATTGGTTATTTCCTTCGTAATTCTCTTATCTTCTGCTTCCGTACCGCACTTATGGTTACGTCACGCTCACGTGATGGCCAGCACGCCTTGATTCTAGGATCGGGGTGTGTCAATTTCTTTTTGTGCCCATATTTTTTGACACACCCCGACCTGGAAAGGTCGAAGCATGCTGGCCGTCACCGTGAGGTGACGTAACCATAAGGGTAAGTGATGCAAAAAGTGAATAAAATTAAAACTAATTAGAACTAAACAGTGAAAGAGTGCGCAGTTCGTGGGTTGAACCCACTACAATTATTCAGAGTGTGATAGACAGTGAGATTACGAAATAGTAGTCAAAGCAACCAAAGTATACTTATTACATAATAGTGATAAGTTCGTACATCTAAACAGAAGGATATATCAGAACTGCCGTGATTCCTCGAGTGCCACAGAGAGTACAGCTATCTAGGTCCTGGAAGGGCGAAAAACAAAGTTGAGTGGGTCAAAACAATGCTTATAAGAAAACCTTTATCTTTGAATATACTAACCCCTCGCCGTAAAACAAGTATAGTTTCCTCAAAACATACTACGTAAGTATGAAATCTAGTATATCAGCCATATAACCAGAAATATGCCAAGTAAATGATGTATCATATGCCACAATAATAATCATGTGATAATCAATATAACTAAGTGCTCATCCATCTAAGCTGACACACAAGTTCGAACAGATGGTTTCTGACACGAACATGACTGGGTGTAATCAATATGCTCTAGTACTACGATCACGTGAAAACTGGTGCAAAAGCACATCACATACAAGTCGGATTGCCTAATGCAATCTACCCGACAAGACTGGCACCTAAACTTGGATCCAAGGTGAGCGAACGGTGCGGATGTGAACATACACGTGAAGGACTGGCCCTGGCCCTGAGGCGAGTACTAACACCGAGTGCAGCAAGATGAGCATGTACACAAGTACGTATGAATGCCATGACAGTAATATCACAATCATATAGCAGCATTTATCACAATTTATATCACAATAATGATACTAGGTAAAATAGGCGTAAAAGTGAAGTAAATACGCATTTATGGAAACTATAAATATATATATAGGTATAAAACAACTACCCACTCACAAGTACGTCGCTGGGTCGTAGCCCCCGAGCCTAGCTTGGCCTCGAAAATCCTCGGAATAAGTTTCCCCTATATGTGAAATAACTAAATAACATTAATTAAAGCACATAACGGAAACCTAAATAAAATCCCCATAGTTTGCTCAAATTTAAGGTATAAATATATGAAATCGATCTACTCGATGACACGAACGCACATGTGTCAACCACACGCCGGCCGGAGGCCGGACGCGCCCCCACGAGCCGCCTAAAGGTTCGGTCCACGCACTCCCACGTGCCCCCGCGAGTACACTGTACTCGCCTTCTTCGCGAAAATCTGCAGTTTTGCAGATTTTTGGCCCAACTTCCAGAGCCCATAACGAGCTCGATTCTCAACCAAATTCACTTCTACAAAATCCAAATTAAATCTAGAAATGTGATCTACAGATCCCTATTTACAGAAAGTTCGAATAAAATCCATGTTGTTCAGAAATTTGGTCTGAAAGTGGCCAAACGACGACGGCTAAAATTTTCTTCCTAACTTCCAGAGTTGATTTCTCACTCGTTACTTAACCAAACTCAGTGATTCAAAAGCCATTTTGAATTTAGGAATGTGGAGAACAAGTTTGTACCTAGAAGAAGTCCAGTTGTGGTCGAGGTTGACCAGAAAAATGGTTTGAAAATGACTAAATGGCCACGGTTCTTGTACGAAAAACTTCAGGTTCTCCTTCTTCTCGAGTTTCTGGGTAAAACCACACGTTCAAAACACAAAAAAAGGATCAATAACAACCCATAGAAGTGAAATGAATGTTCTAAGGGTTTCTTAAGGCTTACCTTAGCCATGCATGGCTTGAAAACCGTAGTATCGAACTCGCCGAGTCGGACCTTCTGAGTTGGACGTTCAAAACTCAGTCAACACGTGAACCAGGGGTATGGTCATGATCGTGGGGCTGAGATAAGCATGATGATGTAGTTTGTTTGTTCAATCTATGAGCTTTGGAGCTCACTCATGGAGTTGCAGAGGGAGAGAGAGCTCACGGGAGAGAGAGGAAGAAGATAGAGGTTTTCAAATTTTCTTTGCTTTTTCTAATAGAGGGGGGACAAAACATACAGAAAAGATGGGATGGAATAGCTGAAAGTGGAGTGATGTAGAGAGTGCACGGGATGGGTTTAAAAGGAATCCAAGGGATAGATTTCTAGATTTCCTACAGTAAAAGGAAATCGAAATTTATTCGAAGTAGATATTTTTACACTTTAAAATCTACGCCTACTCGTACTAGTGTGTACAATTTAAATGCGATAGCGAGAAATAAAAAGGAAAGCGATAAGAATAAGTCCACGTCACTTGCCAATAAAGGCATAATCGTCAATACACATACTCGGGGAGAAATTACATAGGAAAATTAGGGACGGGTCGTCACATTTTTTAAAGTTTTATTTGTATTTGTGCCCATGTATTTACCATCACGTGACATTGTATAATTAATCAATGATAGAAAAATTACATATGTTATATTTATGTTTTATGGCTAAACTTTGTATTATATATTTATATTTTTAGTTTGTACCCACTTTTAATTTGCAACTTTTAAAAAAAAAAATTGTAGTATTTTCTTTTTAGTTTTAATTGTACCCATGGATTAATTTCTTTTTGCGCCCATATTTTTAAAATTTTCATTTGTACTCATAATCTTTTAATCTTTTATTCGTACCCTAATCTATTTATAATGTACCCATTCTTCTTTATTAATGTACAACTTTGTTATATGTGAAATGTACCATTTTTTTTTGTAAAATATACCATTTTTTTTAACACTATGGATACATTCTTTTGCCATTTATTATTTCTTATTGTTATGTTTGAATTTTTTTTTTTTTTTTTTTGTAGCCATTTCTAAAAGTATTATAATGAGGGAATTTTAAATTTATAGAATTATAAATCTCATAAAATATCAAACAATTAATGTCAAAACTATAAAAATATAAATATTAATAGTAAAATAATGAGGTGTAAAAAGTCAAGGGACTTTGATCAAACTTTGAATACCATTAAGGTTTTAGTCAAATAATGTTAGAGATTAGGAACCGCATCCAAAGTATCCCTTGTTTAAAATACCATAATAATCTAACCAATAAAATAAAACTCTATTACAGAAAGAAAACCTAGACTTTAAAAAATGGGACACTTTGGATGCGGTCCCTAGCTATCAATATTCTTTGATTGAAACCTTGTTAGTTTTTAGTTTTTGATTGAGGTCCCTAACATTAATGTAATAATGTAAGTTACTATATTTTTAAATTAAAAATTAAAAATTGAAATTTGTAATTGTTTATATTAATAAGATTTTAAATAAAACCCATAATTTATGGGATTAAAATAATAAAATATATATTATACTCTCTATTATATTGTGTGTGTGTGTGTATACATATATGTATGGGTACATTAACCAAAATTAACAAAAAAAGTTATTGTACCAAAACATGGATACATTCTCAAATCAACGAAAAAGAATGTACCCATATAAGTTTAAACATGGATTAAAAAATTTGAATGGATTTTATATTAAAAAAAGGGTACATTTTACATATAACAAATTGATATATTTGAGAATGGGTACATTTAAGATTAAAAAAATTGAAAAATTATATGAATGGGTACATTTAATATTAAAAAAAATTGAGAATCTTTTTATATATATATAAAAAAAAAACTAATAGGTACAAACTTAATTTAATTTAATTTTTTATTATTTTGGAAATGTTTGAATTGAAAATTAATTAGAAGTTTAATAGAGGTGTAAGTATTAAACCCTAAATTAATTACTAATTTTTATATTAAAAATTATATAATAAACATGTAAATTCATTATCACATTAATGATAGGGACTTGAATCAAAATTTGAGAACTAATAAGGTCTTAGTCAATGAACAGTAAGAACTAGGGACCGGATACTAATTTTTCCTTCAAAAATAATCACCATAGGGATTCCCAAGGCCACTGGAAAAATCTCCGTCGAACCACAATTCCTGCTCCTCCTTGCTACTCCAAGGAGTCCAACCCCACTGACTCAGTCCAAGTTCTAATTCCATATTCTCTTCACTGTTGTTGGTTGTCGGCTGTGGCGGTGGTTCAGTAGCAGTTTTCCCTTGATCAGCATTTTGATTAGGTTGAGTAAAACCAGTCTTCTTTGCACCTACCTCCTCCTCCACCTCCACCTCCACCTCTTTTTTCACTTCCTCTTTCTCGTCTTCGGTTTTCACCTCTTTCTTCAGGCGGTGTTCTTTTACCTCATCGTCCTTCGTCATCTGCAGCTCTGTATCCATTTGTCTCGTCAAAACTTGTTGGCCATAGTTCACTCCATCACCATTCATCACTCTTCTTTTTTCTGAGTTGCCTTGCTCGTCATTTTTGCATCTTCTTTTCGTCTGCTGATTTCCTTCCCTGATAGAGGCTGAGGTCGCTATTTGCTTCTTCATTTTCCTAGTGTTGGCAAGAGAGAGAGAGAGAGCAGTGTATGAATGAATCTTGCTACTTAGCCTCTCTGATCAAGGCGTGAAACGGATTGCACTCTTATAATTGCTTGATTTCTCAAATTTTAAATGGTGGCCACGTGGACTCCCTCCATGCAAAATTTTGGGCCCACACAATTAACTTGCAAGCATAGAGAGACTGAAATAATTGAGTAATGCTAGAAAAACTAAATTTTTCGATCAAAATTTGTAAACCAAATAATGTGGATATTGATGATTGAATTATTACTTAAATATTGATTACCATGCTTATTTTCTATTAGTGATAAATCATATGGCTTGCAAATTTGGTTTAAAAATTTGGTCTTCATAACATTATCTGAAATAATTTGATATGAACCACCACGAGGTGGCATAGTGGTTGGGGACGAATTATAGACCCGTACTCCACACGACACTCTTGAGTTCGATTCCTAACGTTGGTGAATCACACGATAATGGGCAGGGGAGGCTGAAATATCTCTGTGAATCTTTCCCGCCCCTGATAAGGTAGACTGCCGTAGCGAAGCCACTATCTGGTCCCCTTTTTTAAAAAATGAAAGAAAAAAAACATTGATATGGAAGTATTTCATGTCTGTAACTTCTTGTTTTCGGTTTATTTGGATTTTACTGGAAGGTGTTATTTTATTCACGTTTTTTTTTCTTCTTTCTTGATTACCATGCTTTATTTTTTATTGATGACACATCATTTGATTTGCAAATTTGGTTTAAAAATTTGGTCTCCACAACATTATCCGAAATAATAAGATATGAATCGTCAAGGGGTAGCCCAATTGTTGGGGACAAATTATAGGCTCATACTCCACAAGGTACTTCCTGAGTTCAATTCCTACCGCTGGTAAATTACACGATAGTGGCCAAGGGAGGCTGAAATACCTCTGTAAATCTTCTTGGCCCTTAAAAGGTGGATTGCTGTAATGAAGCCACCAACTGGTCCTCTTTTTAAAATTTAAAAAATACATATTTTGATATGGAAGTATTTCGTGTTTATAAATCCTTATTTTCAGTTTATTTGGATTTTACTAAAAGGCATTACTTTATTCACGTTTCTTTTTCTTCTTTCTTGATTACCGTGCTTATTTTCTATTGGTGACATATAATTTGGTTTGCAAATATTGTTTAAAAAATTGGTCTCTATAGCATTATCCGAAATAATTTGATATGAACCACCATGGGGTGACTCAGTGGTTATGGACGAATTATAAACCCGTACTCCACACAACACTTCCTGAGTTTGATTCCTAGCGCTGGTGAATCACACGATAATGCCCAGAAGAGGCTAAAATACCTCTATGAATCTTCTCGGCCCCAAAAAATGGACTGATGTAACGTAGCCACTAGCTGGTCCTCTTTTTAAAATTAAAAACAATATATTATGATATGGAAGTATTTCATGTTTATAACTCCTTATTTTCAGTTTATTTGGATTTTACTAAAAGGTATTATTTTATTCATGTTTCTTTTTCTTTTTTCTTGATTATCGTGCTTATTTTCTATTGGTGACACATCATTTGGTTTGCAAATTTGGTTTAAAAACTTGGTTTACATAGCATTATCTAAAATAATTTGGTATGAACCACCACGGGGTGACCCAGTGGTTGGGGACATATTATAGGCCCGTACTCCACACGACATTGCCTGAGTTTGATTCCTAATGTTGGTGAATGACACGATGATGGCCAGGGGAAGCTGAAATGCTTCTGTGAATCTTCTCAGTCCTTGAAAATGTGAACTACCATAGCGAAGCTACCAGCTAATTTTTTTTTAAATTAAAAAAATAATAATTTGATATGAAAATATTTCGTGTTTGTAACTCCTTGTTTTCGGTTTATTTGGATTTTACTGGAGGGCGTTATTTTGTTCACGTTTTTTCTTCTTCTTTCTTTTTGTTATTTTTTGTAGCTTTGATGAAAACCGGGTTGGCCTCTCTCTTCTGTGGACGTTTTGCATGCAGGCACACCACGTATGCACACTGAAATTATTTTTGGAGGATTTTCTGTTTTACATTTCACAGAAAATAGACGACTAAAGAATAGTTTATTCCAGGTAGTAAATTATATAAAATGATGAATATTATATAGTATGTAACATATTATTATGCAAACTGAATAAAAAACGAGGATTCCACTATCAAATCTCTATAGATACCACGTTCTTTGATAAGATGACAATAAAGGCTCGTTTTAAGAAATGTTTAAAATTACATAAATTGTTTTTCAGAAAAATGTTTTTAGGTTCTAAAAGTACTTGAAGGGCCTCTTACATGACATATAACTGATGTTTCTTGTAGGAAGCATTTCAAGTGTTTTTATAGAATTAACTTGCATTTTTACTAAGATTGGTTTCAAAAACTTTCTTTTTTAAAAAACGCTTTCAGCCATTTAAAAGTACTTCCTAAACGAGTCTTAATTATAATTGACAGGAGTTTCTATTAATTACTTATAATTAATGGGATTATTTTCCTTTAAAATTGACTAGCAAAAGTACCCACGTAATGTTGCGGGTGTTTACATGTTTTGAAAATATATACATACAGGAAACAAAGGTTGTAGAAGCCAGATATACACACACACACACATATATAAGTCAATAATTATTTAAAAATTTGACAATATTCAATTGCTCATTATTCAAAAGATAATTTTTATATAAACAAAGTCGAAATATCAATCAAATAAAACGTCTAAAATCAAATACAAATTTGTTAATCGTGCCTAGCGCATAATTGAAAAAACACATCTCGGTCGGGCATAGGCATGTGCAAAGAGGCTAGTTCAGTTAAATTCTCCTATGTTTGACTATAGCGCCATATAAACAAACTCATAAGGTTTACATTCTTATAATCAAGTAACAAGTAAAATTACAAGCTTGCAAAAACCGAGAAAAAGTGGAAATTAAGATTTAGAAATACCCTCAAACATACTGCTCACCTGAGAAAAAAAAATTACTTTGCATTAAACATTATAAATGTAAAGAAGTAATATTACGGAAACTAAATTTATAAACAAAATTTTTGTAAACTAAAAACCATATTACCTATTTCTTCAGTTTGCTTAATTTATTGTGGCACTTCAGCAACTCCACTTGAGACCTTATTTATTCTCTTCAACAATCTTTCCTTCAAAGAACAGAAAGTCCTTATTACAAACCGAGCAACACACACATAAAAAGCTGAAAAACAATTGAAATCCCAATAAAGATTCTAATTAAAACTTGGCAATATCGTAACAAGTAGTCAGTATAAAAAATAAAAAAATAAAAAATATGACAAAAATGACCTCTCCATGGACTCGGAGTGTCCACATATCTGCTAGCTTGGGGGATATGAAATTGAGCACCTGGATTGGTTCGGATTCCGGCCAAACCACATAGGGGCAGAAATTTGGGATCCGAATTTTAGTTGGATATTTGGGATCCGCTTGTGTAAGTTTATCTTACATTGCCGATCCCAAGCCCGGATAAAGGAGGAGGGGGAAGACGTCCGGTAGTCGACAGCCGGCACTTCTAGGTTACGTATTATTCTTATGAAAATGAATCCAGAACGAAATCGCGCTAAAGCTAGGGCGTCACCCGTAAGTGGCACGCTGTGTGGCCCGAGCACAGTGATAAGTGAGCAAGGGTTGTTGTATCTCCATTGGCACCCGGATGCAGTGTTCAATGAGCAAGGGGGCCATAGAAACTTCTTTTTGTACGACTCCACTCAAAGTTGTTTGGAAGCACATGCTCCTATCAACTTTACACAGGACACACTAAGGGAGTACTTTGATCTTATTAGACGGGGGAGGGTAAAGAAGTTAGGACAGAAGGGTAGAGTTCAAGAGAGTAGAATGCGTTTAGGAACGTGGAATATAGGAACCTTAACGGGAAAATCTATAAAAGTAGTGCAAGTTATGGTGAGGAGAATGATAAGTATTATGTGCCTACAAGAAACTAAATGGGTTGGTCTTAAGGCAAAGGATCTAGAAAACTCAGGTTTTAAACTTTGGTATTCAGGCACAAATAGAACGAGAAAAGGTGTTGGCATTCTCGTGGACAAGACCTTGACACAAGATGTTGTAAATGTCAAGAGGGTAGGAGATAGAATTATGACAATCAAGATAGTAATAGGACTAGAACTCATCAATGTGATTAGTGTGTACGCACCTCAAGTAGAGTTAGATACGAGTTTGAAGAAGAAATTTTGGGAAGATCTTGAAGACTTGGTGCAAGGAATTGCTCAGACATAGAAGGTATTTATATGAGGAGATTTAAATGGACACGTGGGCAAAGAGAAAGGCAACTATAGAGGTTTTCATGGTGGCCATGGTTTTGGGGAGCGAAACGAGGATGGGGAAGCCATCTTGGATTTTGCAATGGCATATAATCTCTTCTTAGCCAACACCTTCTTTAAGAAGAGAGAAGAACATGTGATCACCTACAAGAGTGGGTCGTCAAAAATACAAATAGATTTTATTCTAATGAGAAAGGGGGATCATATAACTTGTAAGGATTGCAAAGTTATACCGGGAGAAAGCTTGGCTGATCAATACCGCTTGTTGGTGATGGATGTACATATCAAAAGAGAGAGGAAAAAAGAACAAAACCTGGAAGTGCCTAAGGACTAGATGGTGGAATCTAAAAGGAGAAAAACAAGTCATCTTCAAAGAGAAAGTAATCACCCAATGCGTGTGGGATAGAGAGGGGGAAGCTAGCCAAATGTGGGATTCCATGGCTAGTTGTATCCAAAAAGTAGCAAAAGAGGTATTAGGAGAGTCTAAGGGTTTTGCTCCACACCAAAAAGAATCTTGGTGGTGGAATGAGGAGGTACAAACAAAGGTGAAGGCTAAGAAGGAATGTTGCTAAGCTAGCGGCTTATGACAATATGTATAAGCAACTAGATACCAAAGAATGAGAGTTGGATATCTATAAACTAGCTAGAGCAAGGGAAAATAAGACAAGGGACCTAAACCAAGTGAGGTGCATCAAGGATGAGGATGAAAAGGTTCTTGCTACAGAGAACGCGGTCAAAGACAGATGGAGAGGTTATTTTCATAATCATTTCAATGAAGGACATGAAAGGAGTACTTCTTTGGGGGAGTTGAGTAACTCAGAAGAGTGTAGAAACTACTCATTTTACCGCCGAATCAGGAAGGAAGAAGTAGTTGTAGCTTTGAAAAAGATGAAGCTTAGAAAATCAGTAGGCCGAGATGATATACCAATCAACGTGTGGAAAATCTTGGGAGAGACGGGTATAGCATGTCTCACGGACCTTTTCAATAGGATTTTGAAAACGAAGAAGATGCCAAATGAGTGGCGAAAGAGCACTTTGGTGCCTATCTACAAGAATAAGGGCGGCGTACAAAATTGCATGAACTATAGGGGTATTAAGCTAATGAGTCATACAATGAAGCTCTGGGAGAGAGTCATCGAGCATAGATTGAGCCAAGAGACACGGGTTTCAGACAACCAATTAGGGTTCATGCCAGGGCGCTCAACCATGGAGAAAATATATCTCTTACGAAGATTGATGGAAATATATAGAGATAGGAAAAAGGATTTACACATGGTTTTTATAGATTTGGAAAAAGTGTATGATAGAGTCCCAAGAAACATTCTTTGGAGGATTTTAGAGAAGAAAGGAGTACGAATAGCATATATCCAAGACATAAAGGATATGTATGATGGAGCAAAGACTGCCGTAAGAACTCATGAAGGACAAACCGAAAGCTTCCCCATAGTTATAGGGTTACACCAAGGCTTACCCTTAAGTCCTTACCTTTTTGCATTGGTAATGGATGAGTTAACAGCACATATTCAAGATGATATTCTTTGGTGTATGCTTTTCACAGACGATATAGTGTTAATAGATGAAACTCAGAAAGGGGTAAATGGGAAGCTTAACCTTTGAAAAGAAGTGTTGGAATCTAAAGGTCTTCGCCTAAGTCGATCAAAGACAGAATATATGGAGTGCAAGTTCAGTGCACATGGAGGCCCAAATGAGGTAAGGGTGAGGATCGGAGATCAGGAAGTGCCAAAGAGCGACCGCTTTCGCTACCTAGGATCTATCTTGTAAAAGAACGGGGAATTAGATAGAGACCTCAACCATAGAATACAAGTTGGATGGATGAAGTGGAATAGTGCATCTGGCATGTTGTGTGACCGCCGTATGCCACTGAAGCTCAAGGGAAAATTTTATAGGATGGCAATAAGGCCGACGATGCTGTATGGCATAGAATGTTGGGCGGTGAAGCATCACACGTACATAAAATGGGTGTAGCGGAGATGAGGATGCTTCATTGGATGCGTGGGCACACGAGAAATGATAAGATTAGGAATGAGGATATCTGAGGTAAAGTAGGAGTAGCTGAAATTGAAGGAAAGATGAGAGAAAATTGGTTACGGTGGTTTGGACATGTGCAAATAAGGCCTACTGACGCTCCAGTTAGAAGATGCAACTACGGGATAGAGGACCAGGGCCAAAGGGGTAGAGGAAGACATAAAAAAAACTTTGAAAGTGACTCTAAGAAAAGACTTAGAGTACTTAGATCTAACGGAGGACATGACATAGAACCGCGCGTAATGGCGTTCTAGGATTCATATAGCCGATCCCACCTAGTGGGAAAATGCTTTGTTGTTGTTGTTGTTGTTGTTGTATATTAGTTGATCACATGATGTGCCAGTGAACGAGCACATACTTATTACATTAGTTATTGATAATTATCAAAAATCAATTAATCATCAACTGCCAATCATCCGAATAATTAGTTAGGTAAGTGATTTTCACTCACTTTATCGCTCTATACTTCTCCCCTTGTTTTTGCCGCTTTGATTCTCTTATGATTTATTCAATCACAAGGTAGAAAAAAGAGGAGTGCATGTGAAGAAAATGAGAGCGGAATAACACATACCAATAGATAGTGTAGTCACAAAATGTGGGAGTTAGACTCGGGTACATACGGCGACAATAAGCCAAACACTATCAGGTCATGCTAACAAACCCAGTATCATATTTGCATCCACTTGAGCAACTAGAGCCTACATGGGCTAACAAAAACGATCTAATTCAGCAAAATTTGTGCAAGAAATTTGCCGCCAGTGATGGGAGGAAAAATAGTAAAAAGAAGGGTAATCAGCAGCTTGGAAATAGCAGAAGAGAAGCATAGAGAATAGAATCAATGCACTCTTCAGAAACTCTGTTTTAAATCCAAATCACAACTCTCCCAACACAATTCTACCTTGGACAATTGTTTCATTCTTGCAATGTTTTTATAATTAGCCTGCTCATAATATGAAAAACCCACAGAAGTGCTAATTTTAACTTCTCACACTTTCCCAGCAGCCATTGCTGGGGTTGCAAACCATACAAACAAATCATCTATCAACTTAAGCCCAAGATCGAATTCCAACGTTTTGCTTATGGTCAAATAAGAATGCTAACGTAGTATTTGAACAAAATAATCAACTAATGCCTTGACACAAAGTCTCATTGAGGGAGACAAATGAGACAGAATTCTCCTTCACACGACACGCCATTTTCAAATCTACAAAACAGAAAATAAGGGAGAACCGGGATTACCATTTTCTGCTACTCAATATTCTTGACTAGCACTCTGCACTCTCCATCTCACGACTGCAATTAGATATGATTGAAAGAAGCAGAAAAACGTCAAAACTTGTGCTACTTCCAAAGTAATCGGTGCAATGAATCAAGATTTACAACCGTAGCTACAATACAACACTTATCCTGATTCCTGCACATCAAACTTTTGCAATGTCAAATAATAAGTAACACTTCTCCCCCACCCTAAAAAAACACGAAATATGATACAATAAATTTGAGAGAAATCAACCAATTAATATATGACATAACCGAAAGGAATCACAAGGAAATGTTTAATCCCAGAATAAATCAGCTCTGAACTTCTAAAGACATAATCCCAGAATAAATCAGCTCTGAAGTTCTACTGAAAAAGATGTTTTGAAAGGGAAAAAGTTTCCAAAATGTAGATATTATTAAAGTCCCACATCGAAGGGGTTTAAATGGTATTACCCTACTCTAACTAATATCGAAGTTTTTTATGGTAAAACCCTACACCTGACGGATTGGGCAGGTGATTAAGTTGGGGATAGTATCGGTGTCGTTAGAGTGGGGCGGGCCTAGCAATCCAAAAATACAACATGGTATCAGAGCCTACGGTTCGGGCCCGTGCAAGCCAATGAGCTTGTGTGAAAGCCAACAAGCTTGTCACCCATAATGAAACAAGTCTAAACTCTTAATATAGAGACAATCACTGAGTTCCATTGAAAACAAGTGGGCCCAATGAGAGCCGACCCCTGAGTTTCAATTACCAACGTGAATCTCCTCGTGTAAACCACTAAATGAGGTTACACGTGAGAGGGAGTGTTAAAGTCTCACATCAATGGGGTGAAGAAAACCAAAGGGGTTTAAATAGTAATATCCTACTCTAACTAATATCAAGGCCTTTTGTGGTAAAACCTCACACCTGACGAATTGGATATATGATTAAGTTGGGGACATTATCGGTGTCGTTAAAGTGGAGCAGACCCGGTGATCCAAAAAACCACACCTAACGAATTGGACATATGATTAAGTTGGGGACAGTATCGGTGTCGTTAAAGTGGAGCAGACCCGGTGATCCAAAAAACCAACAGATATTGGTTTGGGACATCTATGGAGTATCCATCTGCTCTGCATAAATCATAAATACAAAAAAAATGGTATTTCAATTACTTGAAAGATTAATAATAGCATCCCAGAAACTAAACACTGAAGCTTTGATAGGTGAGATTAGAATCGTTAGCTTACCGTTGCCTCAAGCAGCGGGAGACAGAGAGAGATGGGTTGTAGCAACCCAACATCCCTATCATTTCTCAAACAGGCCCTTAATTAGGATAGGAAAATTGGTTGAGAGAGAGAGAGAGAGAGAGAGAGAGAGAGAGAGAGAGAGAGAGAGGGAGAGAGCGCGCGCGCTAGAATTTGCTCATTATTTGATGTCTTGAGAGACTGAGAGGTTCGAAATCATTATACATGATTAATTTCCAAAAGCTGGGTGTTTTTTAATTTTGTTTATCAATACTGAATAATGGTGACCATTTCCCTTGTTTTTTGGTCAATAACCTAAAGCTTGGGCGAAAAGAAAATAAGAGCCCGTTTGTCCAAGATAAGAGCAGAACAGAAAAACAGCTGCTTCACATTAATCAGTATACATACATATTTATCTTTTGATTGTAAACCAGCATTTAATCCAATCCCATAAGAAAAAAAATGGAAGATTATATAGTCGCAGCAACTGATTAGATTGTAGTTCAGGAGCAATACCCTCATTTGCTACAAAAATCACCTCAGTAGGGTAGTGGATGTACAGCAGCATATCGCACTTTGAACCCCCAAAAAAGAAGAAGAAAAGGCTACACGAATTGCTCTCTGCTTTCCCAACTATAGTCTAAACATATCTTCCAGAACCAAATGTAAGTAAATCCGGAGAAAGAGAAGCAGGATCAAGTTCCCAGCAGTCTTTGAAAATGTTTGGAGCCTCATCACCCGAGAGCTTCCTAGAAGGTATTTGGTGTGAAGCCAACCTAACATCACTGGTTTCTAGCAACCTAACAGCATGAGACCCGATCTCCCTTCTCTTAAATACTGTCTTGAGCCCATCAACCTTCTCAAGATAACCTATACTCATACTGTACATCTCACTATAAGTTGTCAGAAACACAACTATGTCGTAACACCGCTTGTCTTTAACAGACCAGTTTCTTCCCTCTGCATCCAAAGCTGCTTCATTATAAAACGCCCACACTGACCCCTTCTTCGGATAAATATGATAAATCTCTCTTGCCACCCTTTCACAATCCACGAGATGAGAGAATATATTCAATGAATTAATTGAAGTCTTTCTGGAAACTTTAAACCTCCCACAAGACACATGGAATCCCATTTTCTCTGAAGAGGCAAGCCACTCATCACTATTATTCTGAAGATCCAACCAACTCATTTTCACCTCAAAAGGTTTGACAGAAACAACCTCATCAATCAAACCATAAAGCCTTGGCATTCCGTCATCATCATCGTATATAGCCCAAACCTGCCCTTTCTCAAAACTCCTCCCCACTCTATCCTTATCAAAATCATAAAAATCTGAATCCTCTACCACCATAATTTCCAGATCCCCACTCTTGGACCCCCTGCACTTCTCTATTGACGTGCCCTTACTTTTATCACTTTCTAAATCCTTCTTCTTTGAAGCAGCGCATCTCTCAACCTCTAAATTCTTACCCTTCTTTAAATTTTCATGCCTCAGCCTCTCCCTCTTCTCTTTCTTATCTCTTTCATCCTCCTTGTCCTTCATCTTCAACTTCCCCTCTCGGACCTTTTGCTTAATTTCTGCCAATGTCATCATTTCATCACCGGTTTTTGCCTTCTTTGGTTTAGACCTCTCCATCACCTCTCCAACACTACTCATTCTCCTCCTCAACCTCAAACTACTCAGTTCACCAGCATCACCACAGGTAACTTGACAATCCACATCCCCAGTAGCCCCTTCACCTTTCCTCTCCAAAATACCTCTCTTCCTTCTCCCAGCACTCACTTGACTGTCTAAATCTCCTGTACCTACTTCACCCTTCCTCTGCAACCCATCACTTTTCCTTCTCCCACCAGTACCACCATTTATTTCACCACTGTCACTCACTCTCCTCCCCAATCCTTCACTACTCATTCCCCCTTTTGATGCCAAACTCGCTTTCCTTAATCTCTCACTAGTCCTAATCTTGGCATTCTCACCACTTTCAACCTCCAGAGCCTTAAAGCTCTTCCTACAACTTGGGCAAACCAAATTATGCCCCAAATACCTCCTCTCAAACTGGTGCAAAAGCCGGCACGTCGAACAGGCAGTCCAAAAGGTGTCACTCTCCACCCCCATACTCGAACCTAAACCCCCAACACCACTTTCTTTTATCTTCTCATCCTGAATCCTAATCCTGAGTTTCATATCATACTCCTTCCTCCTAAGCTTGTCAGAAAGGAACCTAACGGCCTCGTTGACGAGTTTGAAAGCCTCTTCGGAACCGGCATGAGGATTCTTATCAGGGTGGAGAAGAAACGCGAACTTCTTGTAGTTCTTCTTAATGGTGTTGATGTGAGCAAAGGGCTCCACCTGCAAGACCTTGTACCAGTCGGGATTGGGGCTTTTGGAGGCCGTATGGATGATCTTTAAGGCAGTGACCATGGAGGAGATACCTTCCATGCTTGGGCACAGGCGCTCGGCACGTTTTGCATATTTGAGGGCTGATTTGACGTTGGAGTCTTTGTATTTGGCCTCGGCTAGAGATTTCAGCCGCTGAGCTTCTTTCTCCAATTCTTCCATTTCCTTTATTTTCTGTAAAATTAGTTTGTCAGAGATTCCACAGAGAGAGAGCATATATATATATATATATGATAGATTAGACGCACAAATTAGTAATAACCAACCAACTCAAGCAGCTTGAACACAGTAGTATATTTGACCAGACATCAATGCCAGTTCGCGATCATGCTTTGTGTATGTATGTAAAGGTCAAATTAAAGATGAAGCTAAATTCAATTGCAAATAATCCCATGATCGGATATTCATTGATTCGTAGATTCTCCATAACCATTATACATCAGTAACTTGCTCGCTCACAAATAAAATGATGCAGAGTTCGATAACCACTTTCAAAAGAAACCATTTACTCCTTCAACACAAAACCTATTCAGAATAAAAACAAAAACAAACACCATGGATATGCGAAAGACTGATGTCAAACAAAAACATAGTGAGGCTCGAAATTTGCAGGATATCCAACACTCAACATATGATTAAGAAGTTGCAAAATCCAACTTCCTGAGAAAAGCATAGGAAAATGAAAAGAGAACAACAGTTTGTATCTTATGGTAAATGGTAGTAGTAACCAAACCAATCAATTAAGTGGGGTGCTAAGTTTCCAAGTTGGCCAAGTAACATAAATAAGTTAAAAGCCAAAAAAAATTAATTATTCCATGCCCCCCATTTCTTGGTTTTCTCAGCAGCCACATATTCATAGAGTTGAAGCTCATTGAACAGGCAACACAAAGCTGCAAGCTTTTTGATATATCATAGCAAAACAGACCAAAACACCAGTGACCCATATGAGAAATAAAGGTAAATATGACGAAATTGAGGGGTAAAACAGCACATGAATCATAAAATTCACTCACAATTTGGTATGCTTAAACAAATTAGGACACAAAGTAGATTTAATCTAGAAACTGAAATCAAAACCGAACAACAAAATCATACCTTCTCTTTTATTAGGGCTTATCGAAATTGTGTGTAATTGGAGTGAAAAAAGTTGAGGGAATTCGGGTATGGTATTTTTGGGTTAGGGTTAGGGTCTGTGTATTGAGAGAAGGAGAAGAGAGTGAGAGAGACGACTGACGGAGTCTTTATTTATTTATTCTTAAAAGAGGGTGCGGTGGATAAAAGCCGCTTTTTCTAAAAGCTACGGGGCAGTGGCAGCAGATTTTAGCAGCAACGTCTGGGGGGGTTGCAGTTGCAGGTTTAAAAAGTTTTGGAATTCCTGTAATACCCTTATATGTTTTTGAAAATTACATGTAATCTCACTTTCCCGGTCGGAGACGCCGCCGCGAATGCTGCTTCTCTCTTCGTCGACTACCCTAAACCCTAAACCAGCACCACCACAACGACCCTTCTTTGTGTTAGTGTCCCAATAATCTGGGTTCAACCTTGACCTGCAGCAATGGTGGGATTGTACAGAGAAGAGAGCAAATCGAAAGAGAATTCAATATTGATTTTTCATCCGTTCCAATTGCAACAATCTCAGGAAATATAACAACCAAGTTTACTTAACTACCCCTCCAATTTAGACTCTAATACAAAAAGACCCCAATTCCCACCAACAATTAACTCCCTATTACAAATTTGTCCAATGCCCTACGATTAAAGCAAATTAAAACTGGAATCACAACACTTTGCTTCTCCTTCTCAGACATCTCAGCAGTAGCCACAGCTACTGTTCGATTTGATCTGACCAGAAAATATATGAATATGCCCTAAACTCGAAGGTGAGATTTCTTCTTCATCAAATCTTCAATGTTTATTTACTCTATTAGTTTTTTCTATACAATTGATTTTTTTTCCTGGTTTGAATTCCTATGTATGGATTAATTGGAAAATTTTGATGTTCCTGGTGGGTTTCCAATTGCATCAGTGAAAGTGGTATTATTTAGGAAAAAGCCCAAAAAGAAATAAGAAAATATGAACTCAAACCGCTCAACTAGTGTGATTTTTGAGAAAATAATTTTGCATTTTTGGGGTTTTTTAATTGAATTTTGATAGGAGTTGTTAGGATTGTAGTTAGTTTTAGGTCATTATATGTTTATGGAATTGAGAATGGTTGCATTCAGAAGAAAGGGTGGTCCATGAAGTGCGATATGGAAATGGTAACTATTTGGGTACTTGATGAAGATGGGGATGATATTTGCCTGTCTTTCATTGATCAACTGATGCGGTTTTCAGTGCTGCCAAAAATTGCAGTATTATTTTGCTGTTATTACATTGGGGAGATTATGAAAGAGATGGCATTCCCGAGAGAGATTGAGAGGGGGAACATAGCATTACAAGCAAATAGAGACCAGAGCTTACTGTTTGTTTCTATTACAGTCGCCATCTTGTTCTAGTCGGTCGTAAATGGAGAACCTTGCTGCTTACTTGCTATATCTCCGAGTCCCCCTTAGGAGGATGGCCGCCTTTTCTAGATCTTCCCATTTTCGAGAAGATCCCCGGCTCAATATGACAGCCAATGTTGCTCGTGAAACTTAAAATCCTTGGCCTTGTGGAGGAGCAAATTTGTTTTCTTTTCAGAGGTTCATTAGCAAATTTGTTATCTGTGTTTCTGTAGGGAGCTAAAGCTTGGCAAAGAAGATGGAATATGAGGTGTGTTTGTGTCTGGAGTAATTTGTATTTCACTTTGTAATATGGTCATTAATGTTTCACTTTGTATTTTCAGTGTAAAAATAAGATTGTGTGTTGTTGTCGAGGTTGAGCTGGAAAGAAAAGGGAACTGGTTTATTAGACTAGACCTCTAGCCTTTATTTAGTAATCTCTGAATAATTGTTTTCTTTATGTAGGTAGTGCAATCTTAGCGTTACAATGCTGGCTCGGTTTATTCTATCTCAGAAATATGGCACTGGTATTGCAATTTCCGCCAATTCTCAGATTGCTCAGTATGCTTGGCTTGGCCAAATTGAGAAAGCCCGAAGGGTGTTTGATCAAATGCCTGATAAAAATATTGTGTCTTGGAACTCAATGGTTGGAGGTTACTTCCAAGGTAATCAGCCAGGAGAAGCCCGAAGATTGTTTGATAAAATGCAGGAGCGGAATACAGTTTCTTGGAACGGTTTGATATCAGGGTATGTCAAGAATGGGATGATTAGTGAGGCTAGGAAAGTGTTTGATTCAATGCCCGAAAGGAACGTTGTTTCATGGACATTGATGGTTTGAGGGTACATGCAAGAGGGTATGATTTCAGAGGCTGAATCACTTTTCTGGGAAATGCCTGAAAAGAATGTTGTTTCGTGAACAGTGATGTTGGGTGGCATGATACAAGAGGGTCGGATTGATGATGCTTGTAGGCTTTATGATATGATGCCCAAGAAGGATGTTGTGGCAAGAACTAATATGATTGGTGGGTGTTTTCAGATTGACCGTTTGGCTGAAGCATGTGAGATTTTTTATGAGATGCCGCGTAGGAATGTTGTTTCCTGGACCACGATGGTATCTAGGAATCTTTTTCAAGCAATGCCGATTAAGTCAGTTGTTGCTTGTAATGCCATGATACTTGGGTATGGCGAAAATGGAGAGGTAGCTAAAGCAAGGGAAGAGTTTGATAATATGAGAGATAGGGATGAGCGGACATGGAGTGCGATGATTAAATTTTATGAATGCAAAGGTTTTGAATTGGAAGCCCTTGACTTGTTTGCTTTGATGCAAAGAGAAGGTATAAGGCTGAATTTCCCTTCTTTGATAAGTGTTCTATCTGTTTGTGGCAGCTTGGCAAATCATGATTATGCCCAGTTGGTGAGAAATTAGTTTGATCTTGATGTATATGTTGCTTCCGTTTTGATGACAATGTATGTTAAATGTGGCAACCTTGTGAAGGCAAAACAAGTATTTGACAGGTTTTCTGCAAAGGATATTGTTATGTGGAACTCAATGATTACTGGTTATGCCCAGCATGGTTTGGGAGATAAAGCTCTGCAAGTGTTTGAAGAGATGTGCTCTTTGAGCATAGCAGCCAATGAAATCACATTTGTTGGAATTCTTTCAGCGTGTAGCTATAGTGGGAAGGTAGAAAAAGGTCTTGAGATTTTTTAAACAATGAAATCGAAGTACCAGGTGGAGCCTGGAACTGCACATTATGCTTGTATGGTTGATCTGCTTGGTCGAGCAGGGCAAGTAAAGAAGGCAATGGATTTAATTAAAAAAATGCCAGTGGAAACAGATGCAATTGTTTGGGGTGCCTTATTAGGTGCATGCAGACAGCACATGAAAATGGACTTGGCGGAAGTTTCAGCAAGGAAACTTACAGAGCCTGATCCCGAAAAAGCAGGGCCATACGTCTTGCTATCAAATATTTATGCATCCCAGGGTAGATGGCATGATGTTGCAGAGCTGAGGGAAAACATGAGAGCCAGAAGCCTTCGCAAGTCACCTGGTTGTAGCTGGATTGAGGTGGAGAAGAATGTACATATGTTTACTGGGGGAGAGAGCACGGGACACCCTGAACATGAGATGATCATGAGAGAGTTAGAGAGACTGGGTGTATTATTAAGTGAAGCTGGTTACTGCCCTGATGGCAGCTTTGTATTGCATGATGTAGAAGAAGAAGAGAAGGTGCACAGCTTGGGTTATCACAGTGAGAAACTGGCCATAGCATATGGGCTCCTGAAGGTGCCACAAGGGATGCCCATTCGTGTGATGAAGAACCTTCAGGTTTGTGGAGATTGCCATTCTGCAATTAAATTAATAGCTAAAGTTACGCAGAGAGAGATAGTTTTGAGGGATGCTAATAGATTTCATCATTTTAAGGATGGCGTGTGTTCTTGTGGAGACTATTGGTGATTGCACACCTTGTGCTATGGGGATACATCCTGGGACTGCCTAGTTTTGAGACGGGAATTGTGCGTTAATTGATCGGGACATATATTGATACTTCCAGATAATGACACTGATATAAAGAACCTTGAGGAGAACTTGCTAAAACTTTGTTGGTACATGACTTTCAAATCAATCCAGGAATTTGTGTTGAGAACTTCCAAAACGATAACTTGTATGCCGTGACAGTCCAAAAAAGCTGTAAACTTCAAAGTGTAAGGCCTACGGCAATGATTCTGGATTCGAAACAGTTTCGAATTACTTTTCAGATTATGGCCGTTTGAAAATGGCAGGGGATGATTGCTTATATAGATGAGGCTTGTTTTCATCTGCTACATGACTATAAATTTTTCTCGTGTTGAGGTGTGTTATTTTTCAATCTAATTTCTTAACATTTATTTTGTTACATTTTTCGTCTGTTAAGTTGCTAATATTTTGTGCCACGTTTGCAGTTCACCTTATGATTCAGGGCTGGGATTTGACATAAATGATACACATTGAGTTGAGCCGAGGATGGCGAACATAAGGCTTTTGTTCAGGAAAGATCATCTTTTAAATACTTTTAAATTTCACACTTCCTAACTTAATGTGATTTTCTTATTACTTTCTTTGGCATCAAACTTGTAGTTTCCTCTATTCCCTGCTATCGATTACCATGTTAGCGAGTGTGTGTCTGTGCATGCGTTCACTTTTATATGCATGGTTGAGTTTCTCTCCTCTTACTGGAAATTCGAAAATCCGTTATTGATTGTTTGCACATCGGTTGTTCCCAAAAAAATAAAATAGTTCGAATATGTTTCTTATTTGTAATTCGTATTTACATGAATTGAGCTAAACTAGGCTTCTCTTTTTCTCCCTTTGAGTGACTCTTTCAAATTCCCCCTTTTCGGTGTTGGTTGATGAAAATTAGGATGTAGTCAAAATATAATACCTGTCGGTTTTCTCTTTACTCGTAGACGACAACGGCTCGATCTTGGCTTAGAGGATAACCCTTTTTTTTAACTTTCTCACATGATCGTAGAATCCATCTTTATGAGTGAAGTGAAAAATAAGTTGCACAAAGATTTGGTTCTAAGCAATTTTCTATTTTTAACACCATTTTCATGTACAGGAAAAGATCTATCATTTAAGCGGGACCTATTGTAGGTCGTAATGTCTTTCAATCGTTCAATGTGGGTCCAGAGTTGGTTTTGACGTGAATCAACCAAGTTTGCTCATTTTCAAATAATTTTCTAGGCTACTCTGAAATAGGAGATATTCTAAGTATTTTGACTGTTAAATCTTTGTTTAAAAATATAAAAATTAAGATCTAACGGTTAAAAAACGAGGAGTATTTCATACTCCGGAGCACCCTAGAATTTTTTCATTTTCAAAGGTCGAATGAATCAATAATGGTGGTTTATTTTGCTGATTACATCACTCAAATCACTTTATTTCAATATTTCATGCTAGAAAGTAGTGGTTTCTACTAATAGATTATGCTCCAAGAAGATATTTTCTAATAGAATAATTGGATCATCTCCCAAGTTGCTAGATGTAATTTCATATTTGTTTGGGTTTTTCACGTAGAAGTTATTGATAACAGTACATCTTAGAGAAAAACGCGTCAAATCCAAAATTTTAGGAAAAACGCGTCATATATAAGAATTTTTTTTTTCAATTGAGCTCTTGAATTGTTTCCGTATAAAACTTAAAGTTGTCGGTGTGTTTTTTCTAATTTTGTTAAATTTTTATCGTATTGGGTCAGATGATGGACACAAGACACACACACCACACACAGAGACCATAGCACTGACATTGAGGAAACAACTTAGTAATGAACAAAAGCTTAAGTAAATATGAGCCACATGGAAGAAAGTGCACTGCTGTGTTCTTTTGATCACAGACAGAGTGCCTACAAAGAAACCTTGTTTCTTTTTTGATACAAATGATATTGCGGGAGTATGATGAAACCCGGAACCTAAGGTGCAGAGTGTGAATGCTCTTAATCAACTGAACTCTAACCTCGTTGCCCTACAAAGAAAGATTTAGGTTTATACCATTCCCTTCTCCATTTTCTTTCTTATCTTCTTTTTCACCAGACTTCTTAACATCCTCAAGGAAGTCCTCCGGTTGAAATGTCGGGTTCCAACTCCCGGCAGCCTTGCCGTCTTCCTTTTTCTTCTCATCTGTCTTCTCCTTTGAGACGTTTGAGTTGCCCCTAAGACGCTCGCGCACCTCCCTCGTACTTCTAATCAACGCAAAGAATTTCTCTATCTTTTCCTCTTCATCCTCTTCTTCAATTTTCATCTTCCTCTTCTTTCTTCCTCCTTCCATGCTTCTCTCTCTTAACTCCTCTTGTTTCTCGGTGTGAGTGTATGTGTGTGATATGTGTGTGTGTATATATATATATATGAGAGAGAGGGGCTGTGTCTCTCGAGTTCAAACACTTTCTTTTTTCCTATTGTATTATTAAAATAAAGGATGAATTGTTTATCATTTGAGTAAAAATTAGGTCCTTGAACTATTTTTTTTTTAAAAAGCAGTCATTGAATTATAAGAAATATGCCAATTACATTTCTAATATTAGATTTGAAACTACTATATTCAATTTTCCATCAATTTAGGTCACGTTACTTGCATGTGATACACATTGGAGGATAGATTGGTAATTCTTCATTAAGAAATAGTGTATGGAGTTAACTTTGGAGGGTAAATTAGACGTTAGATTCGCAACATATATGAAATGTTAAGGGCTTATAGGCGAGAAAAAGACGGTATTGCACTCTAATGTGTGTCAAGTGACTTAAGTTGATGAAAAATTGGATAAAATGGCTTTGAATATAGTGGTAGGGATGAAATTAGCAATTTTTAATGAACCTAGGGACTTATTTTACCAAAAAAATAATTCAGGAACCTAATTTTCGTTGAATGATAGTTCATGGACTAAATCGGCATTTTACTCTAAAATAAAATAAAATAAAACTAGTTAGAGAAAATAGAAGGAGAATTGCTAATAAAGCTCAATGCAACGCTCATGAACTGAAAAGCGTGTTGCTTGCTTGGCCCTTTTATATTATGGGCTTCACAAATGGTCTAAAATTAATCAAATTTCTCATTTTAGCATCTAAAATTGAAAATGAATTAATATTTTTTTCTTTCTGAAATTTGCCTTTGCGAGTCAATTTAGTCAATCCATTGAAATTCCATCAAACTTTTGTTAGTGGCAATCAGGCACATGGGCGGGGTCTCATATACGGATTTGAATTGAGCTTATAAGGCTGAGCCTCCTGAGCAAAGCACACGGGCCGTGGATTTTGATCCAACGGCTACAAATAAGGGAGCTTAGGCTCTTAAGCTCAGAAGATGATCCAAATCCCTCATATACCAATTAAACAGAGCCACTTGGATAATACAAGTTGTTATTTTTAAAAATAGATTTAAATTTTGAAAAACAATAAATAAACCTAAATAATTTTTTTTTAAAGGACAAATCATCCCTCTGGACATCGAAATCATCATTCCAAGCAAGGTCTAAAATATCGATATTATTGGCGATATTTCGCCGATAATATCGTTTTTTTTAGAGGGCGATATTTTCACACTTATCCACTTAATTATCGTCAATATATTGATATTTTTGTCTCGCGATAATATTGGAGATGATATTTTCAGCATTTTAATGCATTATTTGGGCAATATATCGCGATATTATCGATAATATCAATAATATTGCGAGCAGTGTTCTAAAAATCGGCCGCTAGGCGGTGGGTTTCCGTGGCGGTTTTGGGCAAAACGTTCAATATACGGAGAAGGTTTAAGCGGTCGACTAGGCGGTGCTAGGCGGCATGGTAGGCGGCTCCTCGTCTCTCCACTTTGTGTTTGTGCAAACTGCAAACCCAGAACATCTAGATGTCTCTCGTCGTGCTGCATCTCAGATTTGACCAGTATTGCAAACCCAAGACTTTTGTGCCTGAAAACAGAGAAGTGCGGTGGTGGATAGGAGATGTGCGGTGGAGAGATGAAGGGATTGAGGGAGTTGTTTTAATTTGGAGGGATAGAGGGAGATATTTTCGATGTTTGATTTGTGGGTTTTCAGGAAAGAAGAAAATGGAGGGATAGAAACTGAGAAGACGAGGTAAAAGAGAAAATCTGAAAAGATGAAAAAGAAGAAGAAAAGTTTGAAAAGTCAGAAGAAGAAGAAAAGTGAAAAGATGAAGAAGAAGATGGAGTGGAGAGATAAAAGAGAAAAGTTTGAAAAGATGAAGAAGAAGATGTAGAAGGAGAAAAGTCCGAAAAGATGAAAAGATGTGAACGGGCAGCAAGGAACTAGGGAAAGTGAAAAAGTCTCTGAAAAGATGCTTAGTTTGGCGTGGTGAAGTGCACCAACCTCTGCCTTATCACAAAATAAAGGGGTAAACAATAATTACCCAATATCCCCTAATAAATAAATTATATAAATTAGTTAGATAATATTTTTTTTTTTTTTTAAACAACACCATAATATTGTACTAAATATTGTATAAAGTGTAAAATATTGTACTAATTCATTATATATAAATGATTATAGTGTGTTTAAATTTTTTTCATTAATTACTACATATTTTCTACACTCACAATGTTTGCCAGCTTACTATATAATCAACTTAAATCAGTTAAATTCAACATGCAATGCATTTCCTTCCAATTTTTTGTGATAAACTAATAGATAATTGACTAAATAAACATCTTGCAAAGTTTCAATAAAAATTTCCAAGTTTTTCTTACAATTTCCGTGGTTTTTATTCAATTTTTATCGATATCGATAATATCCTGATATTTCCATCGAAATTTCCGTATTTTTAGACTACCGATATTTCCGATATCATCGATATTTTAGACCTTGCTTCCAAGTTTCCAACCCAGGCACCTAACTCATGGGTGACTCATGGGGCCACCCCTTCTTCCAAATTTGAGCGGCCAACGCCAACTGTTCGTCGAGCCACCCGTTCACGTTGACCTCTTTCTTCTCTTTGTTTTCAGATTTCTCCTTTGTACTTCATTTTCCATTCATTCTGGTTTATTTATTGGTTTAGAACTTTATATCAATTCAGAAAATAATAACTAATATAGTTCGCATGGCGCTTTTTGAATTGGGTATATTGGGTCTCACATATGTGCCACTAGTAGAAGTTTTGACGGAATTTTAATGGAATGACCAAATTAATTTGCAAAGTCAAATTTCGGAGAGGACGTTGATTGATTTTCAATTTATAAACCAAAATAAGGAATTTAGTCAATTTCAAAGATTATTTGTAATAAAATTACATTGACAATAATGCCCATTGGAAAGCCTATATATTTAATTTGACTATGAACATGATTCAAATTTTGTATGAATAGTCAATTCACTGTATTGGGTGCGTCTTACCACAACATTTCCACCAACTATGTGGTGGCCAAAGCATTATGACATGTGTTGATTAAAATAAAAAAGAAGTAATATGACATGTGATAGTGTGTCTTTGTCTTGGCGGCTTTGATCGGAATTCATTATTTGTGGTGTCAAATTTAAAACGTCACTTTTAAAGATAGCAAATAATATCACTTTACTGTACTTCTACTCATTTGGCACCTAGGATTGGAATAGAATGGATAACTCTTGAATTTCAAGGCAAATTAAAGGCAAAGTTGAATTATTTCTCACTTGAAGGAGATCAGAAAAGAATCACACTTTAAAGAAAACTCATCATTTCTAATCCTTCTATTTTGGAGAGAATCAGAATGAATAAGGTTTATTCATTAGTAATTTTTACACTCTAGTTGCACATGTTTTTTTCATTTCTCTCCTCTCCATATCTTGAATTAAGGGAGTAATCCATTTCTATCCAATCCTACATTACCGAATAAGGCTTTAGTACTGATGTACTATTATGTATGTTTGTTTTTCACTTTTAAAGCCTATTAAGTATGCGTGTTACAAGTTACAACCATTTGTTGGGGACATTTTGATCGAGTTGGATTTGGGCCCCAATGGAAACTCTTTGCTCCCCTAGTTTATTTCCAGCACCAAATTCTGAAATACTTCAAAATAATTAGCACATCTTAAGAAGCATTCTAGTTGAATCTATGACTCCAAATAACAATGATTGCATGATTACAGTAACTAGTAACTTGCTTTGGTGACGTGTTACGTGGAAGCTAAAAGCTTATTGGTTTAGCATGAGAGAGATATTGTGCATGCTTGTATGGGTTTTGAGAATAGCTAATCTACTAATCTAGGGTTCTTAATGCTCTGAAATATATTGATTGTATTAGGGCCCAAAAATATTGATTGAGAGAGATTGACCAAACTTGTAATCTAGGGTCCTAGGTTTTATTACAAATAGTCTCTAAAATTATCCAAACTCATTATTTTGGTCATTCACTTTCAAAATCAATCAATGTCTTCTTTGACATTCACTACTGCATTATTTTAATGTAAAATATAATCTAGGGCCCTAACACAATCATATAAGTTTAATAAAAATTATTTCACTCATACACTATATTTACACGGTAACACCATTTTTTGTTTAAAGTACGGATAGTGATTGATATTAATACAATATTGATGGGTGTTTGATATGAATCTTACGATTCACTTGCTAACACTCACTTTAGGACCTTAATTATTGATTCAATATATTGTACTCTGTATAATGATTCATTTCCTAATAAAAGAAAGAAAGAATAAATAAAACAAGTTCTTTTATTACAAGACGATTTTTATTAAGGAAAACTAATGAAAAGGACTTGAAAACTTTGAGTTTTAATGATAAGGACAAAATAAAGGGTAAAGTGAATAATACCATGATTGACTTTTTAGTGTAAAAATATGGTTTTTCGTTAAAGTGAACAGTACCGGGTGCTTTTCGTTAAAGTTCCCTTTTTATTAAGTTTATTATCTTTTACATTAAAATAATTACGAGATATGTCTATGATCGATACGTGACGTTGCCCCATAATGGAACAACCACACAAAATCAAGATAGGTTTAGTACTCCAACAAAATACATACACAAGGTACCTAATTTGTAGTCTCACGCCTCGCTTAAAACGATCAAATAATCCAACAACATAGCATCCTTTCATTTATTTTATGGTTGCATCTAACATTTGTGTTTGATTGCCTACGTACTCTAAAACGGAACTAGGTTCAAACAACAGAATCTCATCAAACGAATACCAAAAATGGTGCAGAACTTTACGAAACTAGGTTCAAACAACAGAATCTCATTGAATGAATACCAAAAATGTGTTCGGGGCATTGAATTTAGTCTAGGAGACAAAGTCAGGTCACTGGCCACGCACCACCACACCACCGCCCGCTGCGATTTTGAACGGGAACCATAATTTCCACTTTCTCCAAACGTCACCAAATTTCTTAAGCATGTAGAACCAAACAAGGGGAAGAATTTTCATAGCTTCGCGGGAGTCCAAAACTGGTTGGAGGACGTTGAAAGTCACCGTCAAAGTCGCGGATCGCTAGAATGGTAAAGCTTCGCCATGCTACCATGGCTATTCCAATGGGCAATCAGACCCAGGTTTCTCTTCCTGGGTTCAAGAGCTGCCGACTGAGGGTGGTGGTTGTGGTTGGCTTCGAGGTGGACAGAGATGGCGAGTTCGCCGTCGAGGAGCTGAAGATCGTCTAGCTCAACCGATTAAAACATGGCCAAACGGGGTAAAGTTTGGCTGGTTTTTGTTCGACATGGCAAAGGGAATTGAACGGTGGTGGTGGCGACGACTATCGTCGTCAGAGCAAGCCGAAAAAGCTTCGGAAAAACACGCCCAGGAATCGGGTCACGGTTGCAGAGAACCAGAACGCCCCGGTTGGCCCATGGGTCCACCTGCCAGAAATGGTAAGGCTGCTCATATTTTTTAGACACAAACCATGCCTTCCACTGCATTACTTTCTTCCACATAATTTTTAGACACAAAATTCTCCAGAACAAAATCAACAACCGTCCTCAGATACTGCAAATAAAAACAAGAATTCATGCTATCCATCCATATAAAAAAGGCTCATTTGATGCAGCTCATATTAAATTACCGACTCCTTGGACAAGCAGCCAAATTAAAATGACAACGTGCAAAATCCTAAACAGAGGTTTAAGATCAAGCAACATTCTTAGTGCGACTATCTATTCACTATTAAGATCCGAACAACAGATGGAGGGGAGGAGTGAGGGGATGAACCTACACCAAGGGCAGGAAAGGCGGGTCAACCCTACAGTATAGGGGACTTTAACTACAGTATAGGGGACTTTAACGAAAAGCACCCGATATTGTTCATTTTAACGAAAAACCACATTTTTACACTAAAAAGTCAATCATGGTACTATTCACTTTACTCTTTATTTTGTCCTTATCATTAAAACTAAAAGTTTTTAAGCCATTTTCATTAGTTTTCCTTTGATAATGTGACCCCGGATGCTATACCCATTCAGTTTGTCGAAGGCCTTCTGGGCGTCATCCTTTTCCACGTAATAAACACTTGCAAGTGCATAAGGCCAAGTATCGTTTAGAGGAGGAGTAACTACAGCTTCGAATATAGGACCAACAGTGCCGAAAAGTTCTTCCAACTCTTTCTGCTCTATATCCGGTGGACAGTTGTTCACATAAGCCACACTCTTTGGACGAGCAGGGGGTGCAGGCCTCTCAGCACAACCATTCTCGTATGGGCACGTTCCAGCCCAGTGGCCAATAAACCCACAATTATTATGCACGAAACAGAAGACACAAACCGGGTTTGGGTCCACGCATGGACAATCTGACTCGTCGTGCGTATACATTTGACAGTGTTTGCAAGGCGGGGCTTTCCTACTCCTACCTGTTTGCAACAAAACCCGATAAACAATCTGAACTGACTTTTTTTCTTGCTTGATACACAAACTAAAATACAACATTGAAGTAGGAGATCCTCAGAAACTAATTCCCACCACAAGGTAAGCTAGAAATTAGCCACATATATACACGAATTATAGAAACAAAAACAATCCCAGAAAAAAAAAGAGAATCCCAGATATTAGCCACATATATACACGAAATAGAAGCAAAAAATAGAAACAAAAACAACCAGAAAAAAAGAGAATCCCAGAAATTAGCCACATATATACACGAAATAGAAACAAAAACAATCCCAGAAAAAATTTATGTAATTTCAAGGATAGGATTAGGATTAGCAGCTAGATCATGTATATTGCCAGAGATAAAAGAGAATCCAATAACAACAATTACCTGAATTTGTATATGTTTTCAATATAAAAAAACAGAGTTTTCGTTGACAAAATTTTACGCCCAATCTTGGTCACAGACCCTATAAAATTAAGGTTCTCGCCCAATCTTGGCCACAAACCCTAAAACAAAAATCAATATATAAGGATATATATGTTACGAAAACAAAATAAATTCATCTTCATCACGAGTGGAGCTAGTATGAATTCAAATCTCCCATCTCTAAATATAAACCCTAAAACAAAGGTCAAAAGCATACCTGAAATCCTAGGGCGCTTAAGGCGCTCTGAATCGTACAATTCACTGGCCGGTAGGCCGGATTCTTCTCTTGGGAGGGTGGTCATGCCTGGTGTCTGTGCGAAAGCGATTGGGGCTTTAGGCTACGGGATCACCGTGTTGAAGTTGTTGGAACTCCTAGCCGTTACTGCTAGGGTTCCTTCTTTTTAGGGTTGTTAGTCACGTAGAGTTTAATAATCCCTATATTTAAGGGACAAGCTTGTTTTTCTGTTTTGACGTAGTCATATACCACGATTATAGGACCTGTAAAATCGTGGGCTGTTCTCTTTCAGTTTCAGTTCAGGCTATTTATTAGCCACAAAAGTTGTTTCATTCAATAAGAATTCTCTTTCTTTTACGTGTATTTTCAAACTTTGCATTACAAAATAAATTCATCTTCATCACGATTCGAGCTAGTATAAATGTTGATGCACAAAATCAGTGAGGACTTTGGTACAACAGAAAGTGTTAAGTTTGTGACCTCCGCTAGATTGCTCCAGTCACTAGTATGGATAAGTATGTAAATGGATAGAGATAGGGAAACAAACACAAGATGTACGTGGTTCACCCAGATTGGCTACGTCCATGGAGTAGAGGAGTTCTCATTAATTGTGAAGGGTTTACACAAGTACATAGGTTCAAGCTCTCCTTTAGTGAGTACAAGTGAATGATTTAGTACAAATGACATTAGGAAATATTGTGAGAGAATGATCTCTATTTATAGAAGAGAGTTTTTAGTTTCATTCTGACATTGACACGTGTCGTGTTATGATTGGCCTCTGATGTTGACACGTGTCGTGCTATGATTGACTTTTGATGTCGACACGTGTCGCACTGTGATTGGCCTTCTGGTTGGAGGGAAACTCTTCTGGGTCCTTGACGGTATAACGTTGACCGGTGCTCAGTAGTTTCGGGATTGGTCAAGTATGGTACAAACAGTGCTCCCCTAAGTTCCCGAGTGAGGGAAGCTCCTTGGTTGGGGACTTGCAAGATCCAAGCCATTGAGTAATCACGAAACTTCTAAGTACCGAAGTGTGGTATCATTTTCACTTGCCTTATGTGTCTCATACGTAGATGTGGCATCTTCTCTGGAAGTACTTTTCCTCCATCCAGGGATGGTATCTTTAACCGATGAAGATGCACAAGGTAATGTATCAATTTCACTTGAAGCTTACTTGTAGTTTCGGGCTTGGTCAAGTGCGATACAAAACCCTATAGTAGGAGTCCCCTAAGTCGCCGAGCTTGGAGATTTGTCGTAAGAGGTAACAGACAAGGTAAGCAATCAGACTTCCAAGCAAGCAACTTGGATCGGAGGTTCGACTTCGGCTTCCGGTTGATTGTTCTCCTTCTCCTTGTGTCGTAAACAGCAACAAGGATAAGGAGAAGCAAATGGAGAAGAGATGATATGAGATACTTTTGCTTTTGAAGAAGTAACTTTCCACAAGCTTATCTTGAACTGGGCTGGAGGGTTTTCTGGTTTCCTCCAGAATATAATGCCGACTCAAGAATTTGAGGGTCAAAACAAGTCCATCAAATCAAGAGTGCGTTCGACCTTGATGATATGGGATACTTTTGCTGTTGACGAAGTAATAGATGAATCGGCATGTGTTCTGTTGCGCTTGTCTCCACATGCTTCCTTGTATCCTTCTCACTTGCCCTATCTGTTCCTCATGCAGATGTGGTATCTTATCTGGAAGCATAAGATGTTGAAGATGAGTACTCGAGAGCAATGCCAGGTAAGTAATCAGGCAAAGGGTTCCAGGCAGTCAGTTCCTAACTAGAAGCTTGATTCCAAGTGCTGACTGATTGCTCTCTTTCTCATTGTCTTGCAGGTAAGAACAAGGCCAAAGGAAAAGATAGGGAAAAAGCATGATATGGGACACTCTTTCTTTTAACCCTGATGATATGAGATACTCTTGCTCTGGTGTGACTTGTTTGCAGAGGTATTATCGGGAGGAAAATAAGTTGAGTATTTCGAGAGACTCTGCTGAGAGTGCCCTCTCGGATGTGAAGAAAAGTTGAGCATTTTTTTTTTATTTGCAGGTTTGCCTGGCTATAGAGGATGGAGGTTGACATATATAAAAGTCTCCCTAACAACAAGTAGTAGTGCTATTCCTTTACCCTTCTTGGTCGTAGCAATGTAGTGGGAGCTGCAAGCTTCATGTGTTTAAATTTTTTCAGAGCACTTTGAAAAAGTGGTATGTGGTATTTGGAAAGCTGATGTTGCGTGTGAAGATTGCAGACAAGCTTTATCCAAGGAAATTTGGCTCTCGAAGTTCGGAGAACGGTGCCTCTTCAGTTTTCGAACAAGCAATCCTATCGGGGATCTGGCTCTCGAGATTCAGAGAACGGTGCATCTTCAATTTTTGAGAAAGCAATCATGTTGGGAGTTTGACTCTTGAGATTCGGAAAGCAGTGTCTTTTCGATTTTTGAGAAAGTAATCCTGTTAGGAGTCTGGCTTTCGAGATTCGAAGGGCGGTGCCTCTTCGATTTTTTAGCAAGTAATAATGCTATTCATTTACCCTTCTTGGTTATAGCAATGTAGTGGGAGCTGCAAGCTTCACATGTTTTAACTTTGTCAGAGTGCTTTAAAAAAGTGGTATGTGGTATCTGGAAAGCTGATGTTACATGTGAAGATTGCAGACAAGCTTTATCCAAGGAAATCTGGCTCTCGAAGTTCAGAGAGTGGTGCCTCTTCGGTTTTCGAACAAGCAATCCTATCGGGGATCTGACTCTCGAGATTCAGAGAACGGTGCCTCTTCGATTTTTGAGAAAGCAATCATGTTGGGAGTCTGACTCTTGAGATTCGGAAAACAGTGTCTTTTCGATTTTTGAGAAAGTAATCCTATTGGGAGTCAGGCGTTTGAGATTCGGAGGGCGGTGCCTCTTTGATTTTTGAGCAAGCAATCTTGTTGGGAGTGTTTTCTCGAATGTGAGTAAAGGTTGGGCAGTTTTTCCAGTCTGCCTCGCCACGGAGCACGGAGGTTGACACACATTGGGATTTTCTAGTTATCAAGCAGTGGTGCTGTTCGTTTACCCTTGTGGGTAATAGTACGGTAGCTGGACCTTCAAAATTTATGTGTTTAAACTTTGTCAGAGATTTTTGGCAAAGTTATCTGTTGTACCCGAGGAGCTGATGTTGCGTATGGAAAGTGGTGCCTCTTCGAAATCCGGAGGGTGGTGCTTGTTCAATTTTTGAACCAACGGCCTTGTTGCCCTTTCTTTTATAAGGGCACCAATTGTGTGCAAGGAGTACATTAAAAGAGTTATTGCTTGTAGGAATTTTCCCCTTACTTCAGAGATTTATTGCACCTCATTTCTCCTTCATCATTGTTGAGAATATCTGGCCCATCCGACAGTCGTTTTGACTTGAACTTTGGTGAAAAGGCAGCCATGCCTTCTCAAGACAACATATGGCGCCCATCCTTCTTATCCCCTACTGGTCCTCTTACCGTTGGGGACTCTGTGATGAAGAATGATATGACCGCTGCGGTGGTGGCCAGGAACCTTCTCACTCCCAAAGATAACAAACTACTTTCCAAATGGTCTGATGAGTTGGCTGTTAAGGATTCTCTGGCTCTCAGTGTTCAGTGTGCAGGTTCTGTGTCTAATATGGCCCAACGCCTATTTGCTCGAACCCGCCAAGTTGAATCATTGGCGGCTGAAGTGATAAGTCTCAAACAGGAGATCAGAGGGCTCAAGCATGAGAATAAACAGTTGCACAGGCTCGCACATGACTATGCTACAAACATGAAGAGGAAGCTCGACCAGCTGCATGAATCTGATGGTCAGATTTTACTTGATCATCAGAGGTTTGTGGGTTTATTCCAAAGGCATTTATTGCCTTCGTTTTCTGGGGCTGTACCGCATAATGAAGCTCCGAATGATCAACCTTCGATTGTTGGAAGTATGCCCACAAAGCCACTCATTTGATGTAATAGCTTTTGGAATACTTAATGTATTAAACTATTATATGTTTAATGAAGGGCAAAGCTTATTGTTAATCACTATTTATTGTATCATGTGTTTAAGCAATAAGGGAATCCAAGGAATGTATTTGATCTAAGAGAGAAGTGATTTAAGTAAGTTAGATTAACGAGACCTTTCTCTTATGTTCATTCCTAAAACGTTCCTAGCCATAGGATTGCCAATTGGGCATTAACAATCCGCTAAGGTCAGTATGTGTTATGTCAACTCAAGCGTGAGTATGACTAGTTTCAAGTCATTTAGTGTTGGACACTAAGACAAACACATAGGTGCTTGAAAGAGTAATCGAGTACACTGAACAACGATCAAAAGAGAGTTCGAACATACATGTCATGTAAGAACTCGTAAGTTGCAATATGTAAAGTAGTCCTTTGACCTGAGGCATCATAGATGTATAATGGTTAGGTCCTTGATCTTTGATCATGTCAAAGGCATTCCATCGAGAGTGTCCACGGCATTGTTGGGGTCAAGCTATCTAGTCATGTAGGCATATGAATGCACAACAAGGGATCTCTAATCTTCCATAGTGGAAAGAGAATACTCTAAGATATGATTCGGGAGTCTTTGGCCAAAGCATACGAATATAACTTAGGAAGTATGTTCCAAATCATATTCAATTGAATCATATAGATAAGTATTACATTGGATAGTAGACATGAAACAAACTATCACTCAAACAATGTGATTAAGAGTATTGTATTAGAGAAGAACCGTATTGCATTGAAATTGTAACTGGATAGGTTCTCCAACCAATTCTATTTAGCTTGGGTAGCCATGACATGCTGCTAGGTGTCACTCATGGTTTGTGGAAGCCCTGAAGATTAGCAAACACTAATCTTTAACAAAGGGAGAATTGAAATGTTGTTTCAATTCACAATCGATCGTTAAGAGTAACAATCGTCCACTGCCTCGCTAATTGGAACCTAATGGATCGTACACCGAGTAAGGATGAAAGTGAAGAAATATAAATGAGATGGATAAGCAATTAAATGGTTTAATTGAGAATGGTCAAGATTAATTAATTAGTTAATTAATTTTACAAAAGGTTCGTATTGGGCTTTTAAGTTGGTTTTGGGTTTTGGGGCCCACAAAGCCCATTATGTTTAAGTTGTATGACAACTAAAACGAAATGGGCAATTAGCCTAATAACAAAGACAAGGTCGGCCATAAGGGTGAGTGGATGCAAACTTGAATTAATTACAAGTTTGCCACTCAAATGTGATGTAGTATAAAGTTAACTTTATAGTTATTTTCTTATTAGGGTTTTCTTGAGGCAAAGAGGTGAAACACTTTCTCTCTTTTTCTCTACAAGGAGGCCGGCCACTTAGAGAGGATTTAGCTAGCAATCTTTTCTTCCCTAAGTCATCCATTTTATCTTCACACCTCATCCTTGGTGTGGAGACTTAGAGACACCAAATCTTTGGTTTTTTGGAGATCCTTTCCTCACATCCTCAAGGAGCAAAGGAGCATCAGAAGGAAGGAAATCACAAGGAAGATCCAAGGAGCTAGGAGGTGACTTGAAGGCCCTCCACTTGGGTGAATCCCTTGTGTAAACAAGGATGAGCTTCAAGGGTAATGAATCTCTAAAACCTTCTTTCTCTTTAATGTTGTTAAAGAGTCTCTTGGTTCACCATTCACTAGGCTTTGAAAGTCATGGATTTTAGAATCTTTTTGAATGCATGCCTACTTTAATGTGTTAATAGTTTGCATATGTGTTCAAATATTCTCACATGTTCTTAGCTAGGACAAAATTTATCCTTCATCGATGCCTCCTCCTTCTGGGGTTCTGCCCAGTACTGAGGCTCTGAATGATCACCCTCCGGTGCCTACTCTTTCTGGGGCTCTGCCGACTGCTGAGACTTCTCATGAACAACCTTTGTGAAGGCTCCCTCTTGTTTGTTTATTTTGATTCATGTATATGTACATATTTGTAACTTATCAGAGATATCAATAAACAAGCTTTGTTTCATTTCAACGTATTGTGTTAAATACACCAAGACCTTCTTCACTAAGTTCTTTGAATTTTTTCTTTTGTTGAAGCTTGTATGTTGAACCTTTGAGAGTGAAGCATGTATGTTAAAGTAGTGCTCCCTTAATTTCCCGAGTGAGGAAAACTTCTCGGTTGGAGACTTGAAAAATCAAAGTCACTGAGTGGTCGTGAGACTTCTGAGTATCAAGGTGCAATAGCATAGGGTAGGTGTCCCCTAAGTCTCAGGTCGAGGGAGTTGACGAATGACGTATTTCCTTTCTAAGTGGTAGCCTAAAACTCCTCCTTCATATATATTTGTTATGAAAGTTGTTAGGCTCAAAGAAGATGAGGCCTAGGCAATTTTGTTTTTTTGAATTTTCGAATTTTTGAATTTTGAATTTTTGAATTTTCGAATTTTTGAATTTTCGAATCTCCGAAAATATATATATATATATTTTAAAGCTTTGCAAGTGAAGCTTTGTAGGTGAAGCTTTGAGGTTGAAGCTTTGTTGGGCACCATGAATTGATTTTAATTCACACTATCTTGATCAAGATAGTGTGAAGCTTTTGTAGGTGAAGCTTTTGTGTTGAAGCTTTGTAGGTCAAGCTTTTGTGGGTCAAGCTTTTGTGGGTCAAGCTTTTGTGGGTGAAGCTTTTGTAGGTGAAGATTTTATGGGTCAAGCTTTTGTGGGTCAAGCTTTTATGGGTGAAGCTTTTGTGGGTGAAGCTTTTGTGGGTCAAGCTTTCGTGGGTGAAGCTTTTGTGGGTCAAGCTTTCGTGGGTGAAGCTTTTGTGGGTGAAGCTTTTGTGGGTGAAGCTTTTGTAGGTCAAACTTTTGTGGGTCAAGCTTTTGTGGGTCAAGCTTTTGTAGGTGAAGCTTTTGTGGGTGAAGCTTTCGTAGGTCAAGCTTTTGTGGGTCAAGCTTTTGTAGGTGAAGCTTTAGAGTTGAAGCTTTTGTGTTGAAGCTTTGTAGTTGAAGCTTTTGTGTTGAAGCTTTGTAGTTGAAGCTTTTGTTGGTGAAGCTTTTATGGGTGAAGCTTTTGTGTTGAAGCTTTGAAGTTGAAGCTTTTGTTAGGTACCATGAATTGATTTTGCTTCACACTATCTTGATCAAGATAGTGTGAAGCTTTTGAGAATTTGTAGTTGTCCTCCATTGATGAAGCTTTTGTTGGTGAAGCTTTTGTGTTGAAGCTTTGTAGGTGAAGCTTAAGAGTTAAAGCTTTGGAGTTGAAGCTTTTGTTGGGTACCATGAATTGATTTTGCTTCACACTATCTTGATCAAGATAGTGTGAAGCTTTTGAGAATTTGTAGTGGCCCTTTATTGATGAAGCTTTGTTGATTCCTTTTTCTTTTTTTTTTTTTTTTTTGGAAACTTGAAATTTGAAAATGTGGGAGAGACAACATATACAAATTTTGCTTCCACACTGTTGAGCAAGAGATTGTGATGCAAGCCCACCTTGTTTTAGTCGAAGGTTTGGATGAACCATATAAATTGAATTTGCTTCGAAGGTCTGAGAATTGTAGTTGCCCTTCATTCATGAAGCTCTTGTTGGCACCATAAATTGGTTTTGCTTCACACTGTCTTGATCAAGAGTGTGTGAAGCTTTTGAGAATTGTGGTTGAACTCCATTGATGAAGCTCTTGTTGGCACCATAAATTGGTTTTGCTTCACACTGTCTTGATCAAGAGTGTGTGAAGCTTTTGAGAATTGTGGTTGCCCTTCATTGATGAAGCTCTTGTTGGCACCATAAATTGGTTTTGCTTCATATTGTCTTGATCAAAAGTGTGTGAAGCTTTTGAGAATTATGGTTGAACTCCTTTGATGAAGTTCTTGTTGGCACCATAAATTGGTTTTGCTTCACACTGTCTTGATCAAGAGTGTGTGAAGCTTTTGAGAATTGTGGTTAAACTCCTTTGATGAAGCTCTTGTTGGCACCATAGATTGGTTTTGCTTCACACTGTCTTGATCAAAAGTGTGTGAAGCTTTTGAGAATTGTGGTTGCCCTCCATTGATGAAGCTCTTGTTGGCACCAAAAATTGGTTTTGCTTCACACCGTCTTGATCAAAAGTGTGTGAAGCTTTTGAGAATAGTGGTTGCCCTCTATTGATAAAACTCTTGTTGGCACCATAAATTGGTTTTGCTTCACACTGTCTTGATCAAAAGTGTGTGAAGCTTTTGAGAATTGTGGTTGCCCTCTATTGATGAAGCTCTTGTTGGCACCATAAATTTGTTTTCCTTCACACTGTCTTGATCAAGAGTGTGTGAAGCTTTTGAGAATTGTGGTTGAACTCTTTTGATGAAGCTCTTATTGGCACCATAAATTGGTTTTGCTTCACACTGTCTTGGTCAAGAGTGTGTGAAGCTTTTGAGAATTGTAGTGTTTGCATTGTTATAGAGGGGAAATGTTTGAAGCAGATCAAAAGTGTGTGAAGCTTTTGAGAATAGTTGTTGCCCTCTATTGATGAAACTCTTGTTGGCACCATAAATTAGTTTTTCTTCACACTGTCTTGATCAAGAGTGTGTGAAGCTTTTGAGAATTGTGGTTGCCCTCCATTGATGAAGCTCTTGTTGGCACCATAAATTGGTTTTGCTTCACACTGTCTTGATCAAAAGTGTGTGAAGCTTTTGAGAATTGTGGTTGAACTCCTTTGATGAAGCTCTTGTTGGCACCATAAATTGGTTTTGCTTCACACTGTCTTGATCAAGAGTGTGTGAAGCTTTTGAGAATTGTGGTTAAACTCCTTTGATGAAGCTCTTGTTGGCACCATAAATTGGTTTTGCTTCACACTGTCTTGATCAAAAGTGTGTGAAGCTTTTGAGAATAGTGATTGCCCTCTATTAATGAAACTCTTGTTGGCACCATAAATTGGTTTTGCTTCACACTGTCTTGATCAAAAGTGTGTGAAGCTTTTGAGAATTATGGTTGCCCTCCATTGATGAAGCTCTTGTTGGCACCATAAATTGGTTTTGCTTCACATTGTCTTGATCAAAAGTGTGTGAAGCTTTTTAGAATTGTGGTTGAACTCCTTTGATGAAGCTCTTGTTGGTACCCTAAATTGGTTTTGCTTCACATTGTCTTAAGCAAGAGTGTGTGAAGCTTTTGAGAATTGTGGTTAAACTCCTTTGATGAAGCTCTTGTTGGCACCATAAATTGGTTTTGCTTCACACTGTCTTGATCAAGAGTGTGTGAAGCTTTTGAGAATTGTGGTTGCCCTCCTTTGATGAAGCTCTTGTTGGCACCAGAAATTGGTTTTGCTTCACACTGTCTTGATCAAAAGTGTGTGAAGCTTTTGAGAATAGTGATTGCCCTCTATTAATGAAACTCTTGTTGGCACCATAAATTGGTTTTGCTTCATACTGTCTTGATCAAGAGTGTGTGAAGCTTTTGAGAATTGTGGTTGCCCTCTATTGATGAAGCTCTTGTTGGCACCATAAATTGGTTTTGCTTCACACTGTCTTGATCAAGAGTGTGTGAAGCTTTTGAGAATTGTGGTTGAACTCTTTTGATGGAGCTCTTATTAGCACCATAAATTGGTTTTGCTTCACACTGTCTTGATCAAGAGTGTGTGAAGCTTTTGAGAATTGTAGTGTTTGCATTGTTATAGAGGGGAAATGTTTGAAGCAGATGCAAGAGGGCTGAATAGCTTGATATTCGTATGCCATGCACTGAAGTTGTTGTTGGCTTGCAATAAGACTTTGTTGGTGACTATAACTCTTGTTGGGTATAAGTGCTCCCCTAGTTGAGCTGTCAAGCTTGAGGGTTTTTGATTATATGTGAATACTAGGAGTTCACATGTATAAGTTGTACCACTCGTCTTCTGGTAAGTGGAATGAATGGTGAGTTGCTTCCATCACTTGGTTGGTGGTACGAAAGTGAGTTCCTTCATCACCTTTCATCACATTTCATCACCTGGTTGGTGGCATGAGGATGAGTTCCTTCTTCCCTTGGTTGGTGGCATGAATGGCAAGTTGCCAAATGATATTAGAGTATGGGTTGTACATTTCATCACCTGGTTGGTGGCATGAAAATGAGTTCCTTCTTCACTTGGTTGGTGGCATGAGTGGAAAATTGCCAAATGATATTAGAGTACGGGTTGTACATTTCATCACCTGGTTGGTGGCATGAAGGAGAGTACGGGTTGTACATTTCATCACCTGGTTGGTGGCATGAAGATGAGTTCCATCTTCCCCTGGTTGGTGGTATGTGTGGCAAGTTGCCAAATGATATTAGAGTACAAGTTGTACATTTCATCACCTGGTTGGTGGCATGAAGGAGAGTACGGGTTGTACATTTCATCACCTGGTTGGTGGCATGAAGATGAATTCCTTCTTCACCTGGTTGGTGGCATGAGTGGCAAGTTGCCAAATGATATTAGAGTATGGGTTGTACATTTCATCACCTGGTTGGTGGCATGAAAGAGAGTACGGGTTGTACATTTCATCACTTGGTTGGTGAAAATAAGGGCAAGGTGTCTAGGCACATTGTAGCAAGTGTTGAATGACACAAAATATGTTGAACCCTTTCAAAGCACAGTTGGCTTATGTATGAATGTTTTGGAATGTATGATTGAACGAATATACTGTGAAGCTGTTCGTTTATTTGTATAGTCTTGTTGACATATACTTAGACTTTGTTTCATGTTGGAAGCATTCAAATTTGAAGCTTTAAACCCAAGTGTTTCATTGCTAGGAATGTAAGAGGATTAGGTTCGAGTTGTCTACATCACCTCTTTATTGAATTCATGCCAAATAGTCTTCGTTACATAAGATACCAAACGGCTGAAGCTTAACACTTGTACAATGCGAGTTTACTTGTATTAGTACTTTAAGTGATCAGCGTTCTATGGATGGCCAAGGGTCTTGCCATCGGAGCTTCTAAGCTTGTAGGAGCCAGGGCGACTGATGCCAACAACTTCAAACGGTCCATCCCAGTTTGGACTAAGTGTTCCTCTACTCGGGACTCTGTCGCAGAGTAATATTTTCTTCAATACCCAGTCCATCACTTTGAAAGAACGAGGTTTGACCCTTGAGTCATAGTAGTTGGAGATGCGCTGCTTGTAGGCGACATTCCTCAAGTGAGCCTGGTTTCTGTGTTCGTCCACTAGATCTAAGTTGAGGGTAAGTTGTTTGTCATTTTCGCTTTGCACATACTTCTGGACTCGGAACGTTGCTTGCTCAAGCTCAACTGGGACAACTGCCTCTGTACCAAAGACAAGTGAGAATGGGGTTTCTCCTGTTGATGTCCGATACGAAGTGCGGTATGACCAAAGAACTTGGGGTACAAATTCTGGCCAACAACCTTTTGCCTTGTCCAAGCTGGTTTTCAAAGTTCGCTTGATTATTTTATTGATGGCTTCAACTTGTCCATTAGACTGGGGATGAGCTAGGGAGGCAAAACATAAGTTAATGTTGAACCTAAAGCAGAACATCTTGAACTTATTGTTGTCGAACTGTCGCCCTTTGTCAGTGACTATCGCATTGGGAATGCCGAATCTGCAAATGATGTTCTTCCATACGAAGTCTTCTATTTTTACCTCAGTGATGGTTGCCAAGGGTTTTACTTCGGCCCACTTTGTGAAGTAGTCAACTGTAACGATTGCATAGCGAACCTTGCCCTTCCCTATAGGCATTGGGCTGATCAAATCAAGTCCCCATTGGACGGAGGGCCAAGGGCTGATCATAGAAGTGAGTGGCTCGGAAAGGGAGTGAGAAATAGTTGCGTAGCGTTTACACTTATCATATGAGCGGGATATTCTGATGGCATCTTGGTGGAGTGTTGGCCAGTAATATCCTTGGCGAAAAGCCTTATGTGCTAGGGATCGAGATCCAGCATGATCTCCGCAGACTCCTTCATGTATTTCCCGAATGACAGTTTCCGCCTCTTCGGGCGTAAGGCATCTTAGGTATGGTAGGTTAAAACCCCGCTTATAGAGTTGGTCATTAATGATCAAGTAATGGGTAGCCTTGTATCGAATCTGCTTAGCTTGGACTTTGTCATTTGGAAGGGTGCCATGAGCAAAGAATCTATAAATCGGGGTAATCCAACTATCTCCTTGTTGTAAGTTGCACACTTTCGCAGCTATGATGCTTGGTGCTGCCAACAATTCGACCTGAATTTTTCTCCCAATCTTATCTTCCACTGTTGAGGTGAGGCGAGCCAAAGCATCTGCATGACTGTTTGCCGCTCGAGGAATTTGGGTGATCTGGTAGAGGAAGTGCTTGAGCAACAATTGTGTTTGTGCCAGATATGCTGCCATGGAGCTATCCTTAGCGTCATAGTTGTTGGTGACCTGGTTAACCACCAATTAGAACTCACTGAAGATATCAATTCGTTTAACCCCAAGGTGTTTGGCCAAACGTAAGCCTGCTAGGAGGGCTTCATATTCGGCCTCATTGTTCGACGCCTTGAATTTGAAACGAAGATCATACTCCATCGCCACTTTGTCAGAGGTCGTAAGGACTAGTCCTGCTTCACAACCCTGTTGGTTGGACGAGCCATCAACATATAGACACCATGCTGGGGCTGTTGGTTCTATTTTTTGAGCTTCCGAGGGTAATGAAACCACTTCTTTAGGTATAGGAACAATGTTAATAGGATATGTGAAGTTGGTGATAAAGTCTACCACTGCTTGGCCCTTCTCAGCTGGCTTTGGTTGGTAGGAGATGTCAAACTCACCCAATGCTATTGCCCATTTGATCATTCGCCCGGAAGTGTCAGGACTTTGGAGCATCTGTCTTAGATGATGATTGGTAAGCACGATGATGGAGTGTGCTTGGAAGTAAGGGCGAAGTTTTCGAGCAGACATGACCAATGCTAGATCCAATTTCTCAATGTTGGAGTATCGTGTCTCTGCATCTTGTAAGGCCTTACTAGCGTAGTAGATAGGCCGTTCGACATTACCATCATTTCAAATGAGAACGGAACTTACTGCTGAAGTCGATACCGACAGATAGATAATGAGAGTGTCACCAACCTCAGGTTTGGAGAGCAAATGGGCTTTACTCATGTAGTCTTTGAGGTTCTTGAATGCTTCAGCACATTCATCAGTCTATGTAATGTACTTCTTACTTCCCTTAAGTGCTTTGAAAAAAGGAGCACATCTATCTGTAGCCTTAGAGATGAACCTAGTTAAGGCTGCCACCTTGCCAGTAAGGCTCTGGATGTCTTTTGAAGTTATCGGTTCCTTCATGTTGATGATTGCTTTGATCTTCTTGGGATTAGCCTCAATGCCTCTTTGGCTTATCATGAAGCCTAAGAATTTGCCAGAGCCTACGCCGAAGGCACATTTGTTAGGGTTCAACCTCATTCGATACCTCTTCAGAATGGTGAAAGTTTCAGATCGATTGGTGATATCTTGGTCAGCATGTTTGCTCTTGACTAGCATATCATTAACGTAAACTTCCATGCTCTTCCCAATCTGTTCGGCGAACATTGAATTGACCAATCTCTGATAAGTCGTTCCTGTATTTTTTAGGTCGAAGGGCATGACTTTATAGCAATATAGTCCCCTGTCAGTAGTGAAGGTTGTGTGTTCTTGGTCCGAAGGGTTCATGAGGATTTGGTTGTATCCTGAGTAAGCATCCATGAAGCTTAGGAGTTCACACCCTGCTGTAGAGTCTATAAGTCTGTCTATGAGAGGAAGAGGAAAGCTATCCTTCGGGCATCCTTTGTTTAGGTCGGTGTAATCGACACACATTTTCTACAAGACCTTTTGGAGCATGAGACTTTCCTTGGTCGGATTCTTCTTAACAAGGACAACATTTGCTACCCACGTTGGATAATTGACTTCGCAGATGAAGCCTATGCCTTTGAGTTTCTCAACTTCTGCCTTCATTGCCTCGTACTGTTCAGCGTCATAAGATCTTAGCTTCTGTTTCACTGGCTTGGTCTTAGGGTCAATACTTAAGTGATGACAGATTATATCGGGAGAGTTGCCTGGCATGTCCTCGTATGACCAGGCGAAGACCTTAGTGTTCTCTTGCAAAAAAGAGATCAATGCCAACCAAATGGGTGGTGACAAGGTGGTACCAATCTTCACCATGCGATCCGGATAATCTTTTGAGATAGAGACCTTCTCCAACTCTTTAGCGGGTTATGCTTGCAGGGTGAAAGAGTCATCTCGAAGATCATCGGGTTGACTGTTGCCACCGTGAAGATCCAAGTTAGCTTCATCTGGGATGGTCTTTATGACTTGGTCATGTATAGAAAAGGTTTCATTGGGCATATGCAGGTGTTGTTGCTTAACCAAAGTGTTGTAACATGATCGTGCACTAAGTTGATCTCCTCTGATGTAACCATTGCCATAGGGGGTTGGAAATTTCATCAATAACATATGTGTGGATACCATGGCCTTGAGATCATTGATGCCTGTGAGTCCGAAGATGACATTGTATGCCGTTGGACAATCAACCACCAAGAAGTTAGTGGTAATGGTAGCTATTAAGGGCCTGTACCAATGGTGAAAGGTAAGTATATGCTCCCCAAAGGTTGCACGATATCACCGGAGAAGCTTATCAGAGGGGAAATCAAGTTGTCGAGCAAGTGTTCAGCTACATTAAGTGCCCTGAAAGCTTCAGCAAACATGATATTGACCGAAGCCCCCGTGTCTACCAGGATTCGTCGTACTTCAAAGTTGGCTATGTGAGCTTCCACGATCAGTGGGTCGTTGTGAGGGTAGATGATACCTCTTTCTTCCTCAGGGTAGAAACATATGGGATCCCAGTTAGGCTTTTGATACTTATCTCCCCTAATGTCTTCCACGTGAAACACTTGGTGGCCAGACCTTAAAGCTTGTTCACTATTTTTCATGGCCCTATTGGAAAATTTAGATATGGGTGTGCCACCACTTATGGAATATATCACATTTACCTGGCGTTGGTTACGGTTACCCCTTGGAGGGTGAAGGAGGAATTGATCAATTTTTCTTTCACGTGCCAAAACTTCAATATGATCACGAAGGGTGATACACTTCTTGCCGTCATGGCTGTTATGCTCATAGTAGCAGCAAAATGTGCCCATGTTCTTCGTGGGCTTGTAATCCGGGTGCCTCAGTTTTGGCTTCGATATCAATTGTGCTATGCTGGGGTAAATGGCCACGCATGTGGCGTTCAAAGGTGTGTATGCCTCATACCTCGGGGTAGGGGCTGTCCTAACACGTGCTTGACCTACTGTGTTGACTATCTGGGGTCGGGGATTATCATGGTGATACCTTTGGTTATCGCAATAGTGTCCCTTACTCCTTTTACTAAAATGAGACTGGTGAGGATGAAAATTTTTCCTTTTGCCCTGAGATTGATATGTCTGTTGACTTGACAAAGTATTAAGTAAGGCAAGGGGAGGCACCGCTGTCGTTTGGAAGGTCGAGGTATTCTCATTTGGTTGGATCTGGCTTCCACTCCCTACTTACTGATAAGGGGTGGTTGTTGAGGGTTTCCCTTGATATGTTCTTGCCTCAGCGGAGGCATGGTTGTAAGCCTATGCCATCACCTTAGAGTAAGTCTTCCAAGTGTTGGCATTGATCATGTACTTGAAGAAACAATCATGTAGGCCTGCCTTGAAGGCCTTGAGGGCGGTCTTGTCATCTGCCTCAGCGCAGCGAGAATACTCATGGCTGAAATGACCAGCACACTCTCGTAGTGACTCGTCCGGCTTCTGACGAATAGTGTACAAGTCATCTGCAGAATGCAAGCGATCGGTCTGGAAGATGTGTTGAGAGACAAACAGTTTCCTCAGTTCGTCAAATGAGTCTACTGTCTCAGGTGGAAGACGACAATACCAGTTTAGAGCTCCGCCAGAGAGGGTGGAGGGGAAGAGAAGACATCGCTCTTCGTCGATGTGCATCCGATATGCCATGGTGGACTCAAAAAGGTTAAGGCGTTCTATTGGGTCCTCCTTTCCAGTATAGAGTTGTAAACCAAGCTTTTGTTTTGTCTTCATTTGAAGGGGGGTGTCAAGGATCCTCCTTGTGAGAGGGCCAGGCCTGGGTTGGTTCCAGTCAGGTATCTCGGCCTGACGTTCGGCCTTCAACTTGTTTACTTCCTCAAGGAGCTGTAGGACAAGGGGGTCTTGAGTGGAGTCATGTATCATTGGGATTTTCTTTCGTAAGTCTCCATCGCCTCTTTGAAGTAGGAAAGTTTGAGCAAAGGCGTTTGATTTTTCCTTGGATTCGCCGTACTGACTTCTAGGGCGAGTCTGTCGGAATACCTCAGAGTCCTCTGTACCTTCATATTCCTCTAGGACATGTCGTTCCTTCCCTAGATTGGCAGTTGGCCTAGGTCGTGAGAGGGGACCGAGTCTTTCAGAAACCCTTGTGTCATTGATCTTCGAGCATATATGGAGGGGATTTTCTCGACGTTGCTTTAGGAAGTCTCGGCATCCACAATAAACGGCTTTCGATCCTTTCAACCCTTTTGCAAGGAGGTGTCTTCCTCCACTTCTCCTGCTTTGGGTCGAAGCAGCTGGGTTAAGAGAAGTCTCATGTTGTTCAATGCTTTGATGATTAGCTCGCTCCTCATCAAGGATACCCATGTTGAAGGAAGGTGACCCTCCGTGTTGGGGGGCACCCTATTGATGGTTGATGTCCACAGGGGCAACAAGCTCGCGTGTTTGAGTACGCATAGTTTCGTGGAGCGTCTCAAAGAGCTTCTCATACTGCTCCTGGAGGACCTCATTCTTCATTGTTATCTTGTTGTTTTAAGCTTCTAGCTCATCGACTTTAGCTTGAAGAGCAACCCTCTTTCCTTATTTCTTTCGTTGCTTTGCACTAGGTGCAAGAGGGGTGTCATTCTGTGTGCTGTGGCTTCCTTTGCTCCCCATGTTGGAGAGGGATGCCTGGTCAAAAGAGAGTGTACGAATGGTGGAAACCAGCTTGACAAAGCTGAAGAGAGTGGGAATAAGTGTCGTTCCCACAGATAGCGCCAAATGTTGATGCACAAAATCAGTGATGACTTTGGTACAATAGAAAGTGTTAAGTTTGTGACCTTCGCTAGATTGCTCCGGTCACTAGTATGGATAAGTATGTAAATGGATAGAGATAGGGAAGCAAACACAAGATGTACGTGGTTCACCCAGATTGGCTACGTCCACGGAGTAGAGGAGTTCTCATTAATTGTGAAGGGTTTACACAAGTACATAGGTTCAAGCTCTCATTTAGTGAGTACAAGTGAATGATGTAGTACAAATGATATTAGGAAATATTGTGAGAGAATGATCTCTATTTATAGAAGAGAGTTTCTAGTTTCATTCTGACATTGACACGTGTTGTGTTGTGATTGGCTTCTGATGTTGACACGTGTTGCGCTATGATTGGCTTCTGATGTCGACACGTGTCGCACTATGATTGGCCTCCTGGTTGGAGGGAAACTCTTCTGGGTCCTTGACAGTATAACGTTGACCGATGCTCAGTAGTTTCGGGATTGGTCAAGTATGGTACAAACAATAAATTCAAATTTCCCATCTCTAAATATAAACCCTAAAACAAAGTTCAAAAGCATACCTGAAATCCTACGGCGATTAAGGCGCTTTGAATCGTTCAATTCACTTGCCGGTAGGACAGATTCTTCTCTCTCGGGCGGGTGGTCATGCCTGGTGTCTGTGAAAGAGAGTAAAAGCGATTGGGGCTTTAGGCTAGGGATCGCCGTTGGGTTATCGAGGGAATTGTAAATGCGATCGCACCTTATTCATCCAATCCAATGTATTAGTCAAATCAGAAATATTTAAGACATTTAATTGAGTTCAAAGAAGTTAACAATACTTGTGTTATATAAGACATAATGAAATTTTATCTTGATAATTAAATAGACAAATGATTTCGGATTGAATTGAATTTTTGTAAGGATGATTTATGAAACAAGACTTACAAAATAAATGGCTCAGATCGTCAAAGTTCGATGTGGAATGAGCTCCACCCATTCTTATTTTTTGAAAAAAAAAGTAGAGATCCCTTTGCATAAAAGGCTTGATATATATATATATATATATATATATATAATCTTTACTAATCTTTATGATAGTAAATGTGAGAAGCCAACATTGGTGTTCCAAGCTTCACCAAAAATTAATTGGACAAGAATGCCCCTGAAAAAAAAAAAAAAACCACCTCGCATATAAAGCTACTTGTTGTGGCCTATTTCATGCGGTCATATTCGTATATATTTTTATCATGTATTTCCTTTAAATTTTGTATATAAGAATGAGTTAAATGCACTAAATTTTATTGTTTTATTTTATAGGCATTTAATACCGGAGTTATGCTAAAAATGAGTGGAAAACAAGCTTTTTGGGTGTCTAAAGTAATTCCAATGAAGTAAGAGACTAACTAATTGCGCCACGGCATGTGCATTACAATACAGAGCAATTTTAGAGATCAAATAAATATGGGAATACTATTCAATGGAATTTATGAGACATTTAATTACTAGTTTTTATTATTTCCGTTTATGCTAACCCTGACAAATCCCCTAAGAATAAGTTTGTCAAGATTATTGCCGAAGACAACACTACTTTTTGGTTTCGGCAGTGTCCCATAAATTGATGATTTTAAGCTTAACTTAGCTTATGTTAACTATCACAGGATTATTAGAGGGTCGAAAGGATGGAGGCGAGGAGCCTATTTGCGAGGGACGCTCTGCTTACCTATGAGTGGACCCTTTCGAAAGAAACGTTTTTACGTTATATATGCTTTATATGTGGATGCATATTAATACGTTAATCTCTTGTTTTCAAATCACTGTTAACGCTAAACTTGACATTGATCTCGAGAGGAATTTTGATGATCGATTTCTTAATTTCAATGTTGCTGATGGTGATACTGCTTCAACATATCTGCCAAAGAACCCCATCCATTCTTACTATTCTTGCTAATAGACTCAGCATCATAAGAAGAAGAAAGAGAAATCCCATAGTTTTGTCTGTAAGATATATTCTGAAATCATAAGAGCAACAACAAGATATTAGGATCACGAATACAATAATGAAATCGACATGATAAGGAAATAAACTTATATGTAGAATTCGGAGACATGGGTATGAAGATGAAGCCATTGATGAACTCTAGGTTGTCTTCTCCTTCCAATACTCCAAAATATCCCTGTATTATGAGGAATTCAATGTATGGAAGTAGGGACTTAACCTAGTTTTATATATTCCTTAGTAGCCGGCCTATTAATAGCTAAGAAGGTCAACCCTATCACCTTGATTGAGTCCTATCATGATGCAATATCTTTGTATTTGAACGTCTAGATGATTCTCCTAGATTAGCTGCAATGATTTAAGACTCCACAATTCTTACCTAACTAGGACTCATAATTTACTCGAATTGCATATCACTGAATAATCAAGTGATTTGTTCCTTGAGTAAACCAATTGTCACACATTGCCATTCACAGAACTTTACATTGTCGATCATGAGATTCTAGGCGTTGCTTCGGGGTATTTAGAGACCGTGTTTTTGCCTTGGCAGATGCTGTCACAGCCATGTAAAGTTGATCATGAGCAGAATTGTTCTGTTCTGCTTCTGCATTGCGAAATGATCTCCTTGGCAATAACAGAAATTTCATGGTCGGTCTTTTCACTGAATCTTCATTTCTCACATGTCTCAGTTTAACTTGTGATCTGCCAAAACATTGCTCCAGTAATAGCACTAAGATTTGAATGAACGATTAGCTTTCCAGTTTCGTTGTTGCTCGCTGAATCTTCCAACATTTGCACATTTCTGCTTTCCTGCAAAACAAGATAATTGTGTTCCACATTTGCTATAGGTTCTCCTTTTTATTGTATATTCGCATATGAATCAATAAATTCAGATAATTTAAGATCGGAAGTACGTATTACTTACCCGTAGAGAAAACGAGTATTTCTTCATCCTATCTTTTTTGGTCATGGCCTGTTGCTTTCTTAGCCGTGCGGATTCTACATCTTCCTGTGAAATTATACTGAAATCCCACCCTCTCTGGTTGCTACCTCCAAGCTGTCCATAACAAACATCTTGCGCAAATCAACCATTGCACGAAAGCGTAAAAAAAATGCATGCCTAGCACAATAATATTTTTTAAGTCTCGTGTATATATCATGAAAAGTATAAATTATTTGTTGATTTGAAGAAAGCTTTTTTTATTATTACCCTACATAATGTTGAATGCATCTCACATTAAAATTTAATATTAAGTGGCTTATGTAACATAATGTGGGGTGTCTTAAGATATTTTTTAATTGAAAAAGCAAATGTGAGGTGTATTAAGTATGTGGGGTTTAATCAACAATACGTGGGGTGTTAATAGAATAAGCCTTTGAAGAATCGTATATATTCTTACTTACTGGTGTTTCATTTTCTTCCAACTCGCTTTCTGGTTTACTGATCAGCTGTTTCGCTGTCGCTACATCTCTCATGTGCTGTAAGAATGCTCCTTTTGCAAACGTCCACCTGCCCTCCCGCCCTTTTCTGTTGGACGGAAAACGCTTGAAAGTGGTAGCTGGCGTCGTCTCACAGCTCTGCCACGAACTATTGCTTGAACTCGCACCAGTCCTTTCAGCGCTCGCAGTGCTTTCCTTGCCTGTTTCACTCAACCTTTAGACATTCATGCTAATTGCTACAGAGGAACTAACGATGATGATTTTCTCATTTGCTTTATATATTTCAAATCACCATTCACTTAATTCCCATCAAACAAATAAATTTGATTGAGACGATAAAATAAATAAGTTTGGAAGAAGCTCGCAAGATGTGCGTGATAAACGCTTTGAATTTTAAGGGCGGCCAAGTTCCTGTCGAACTTTGTGACACGGTGGCGAGTGTGAAGTGGTAAGGTGCACAACCACAGCTACAGCACGGGCAGCAGTAGCTGCTGCCTCTGCTGCAGCCGCTGCTGCAATTGCAACAGTGAAAGCATGTTTCTTCTGCTCTTCTGTTGCTTCACTCAGTAGTACTGTTCTCTCTGATGCTGCCGATGTGGTCAGTGAAGCCTGCGCAGGGTACTGCTGAAATACTTCAAGTCTTCCAAAAATCCATATCCAGTTCTTCGATTTCTGGTGATTTATTAATTAAGAAACAAAAAAAATATAATAAGAACCAAATTAAAGAAGATCACAATATATATATATATATGTAGGTATGTATGTACGTACTAGCAGGGCCGTCTCTGAGATTTTGGGGGTCCTGTGCGAAATTTGTAAAAGGTGTCTCCTTAAGATAGTTTTAAATTTAAAAAAAATATGACAATGTATTAATACTAGAAAACATTCACTTAAATCAAAACAAAACCATTTAGTACTACGGTCTAGTAGTGTTCCTATTTACTTGGAAGTGGGAGGTTTTAGGTTTAATTATCGTCAAAGACGAATTTGAACCACATTATTGTTAGCTCAATGTGAGGCTTAGCCCACTTTCCCACTCCCATAATGTATATAATATCGTTTGTTCAAAAAAAAAAAATACTAAAAACAAACTTTAGCACTCATTGATTGCATGTTTACAAGTGTCCTTAATGATAAGTAACATTACTACAAAATTATCTATAACCGGCGGTCCAAAAACTGACAAAAAACGAATATTCGGATTTTAAGCAAAATCCGACAGAAAATAAATGCAATGGCGGATATAATAAGCGACATATTAGCCAGCGTCAGGAAATGAATTTTCCGACATAAAATACTCTAAAACCGACAGAAATTGTGTCGGATATAACCGACAGAGAATATATTAATAATGAATAAATAAGAGAATTTCTGTCGGCTAAAACTGACAGAAAATACTAGAACCGACAGTACTTTTGTCAGATATAACTGAAAGAGAATTTATTAATAAGAATAAATAAGAGCATTATTGTCGGATAAAACTGATAGAACATTTATTTATAATAAAAAAAAGGAAAGGATGTGTTCTTCACTTGAAAAGTCTTCTGGCATTGGTAGCAGCAGCAACTCCAACAATGAAAGGAAACGCCAGAAAATGAAGAAGATGGTGAGGGCGCTGAGAGGGATTGTACTTGGTGGGAATGAAATGAACACCGTCGCTGTTCTAGACGAAGCTGTTCAGTACTTGAAGTCTCTCAAGGTTGAGCTGTAGAAGATTGGAGTTGAGAATTTGACTGAACGTGCACTTGAGCTATGGTAATAACGAAAACTCCTGTAGTTATTTATCATTCCCCGCTATGTTAAACGAAAAGAAGAACAAGTTGTTCAAATGTGCAGAACCCCAAAAAGAAAAAGAAAAACAAGTTGTTTGTAATAGTAACGTGTATTAGGAAAAGAAATCAACCTGGTAAGAAGAAGTGATGAGAATATCAGCACCGGCTTCCAAGTAGTTTAAGTGAACCTGAGGAATTCAAAAATTTCAACCCAAACCCAACATTCATCAGAACAATTAGACAGAGAGATCCAATCAAACAGTGCAGAAAATGGAGAGAGAGAGAGAGAGAGAGAGAGAGAAACATACATACAGACCCGTTTGATGAGGTTGGGTTGTTTGATGAGGCAGACGGTGCTCCAGAGAGGGTTGTTGATGGCAGCGCCGTGCCTCTCCAATTGGGTGGCGCAACCTCTGTCCACCACAGCACAGCCCCCTGCTTTCTCTATTACATCCTCCAACGATGAGTTAATGGCCTTCTTCAATCCCATCTCTCTGGCTACTGTAAGTCTGCAGAGAATAACAGAGATTGCGGAGTAATGTGGAAAGAAGAACAATGAGGGAAGGAAGGGGAAAGGGAGAAGGCACTGGCGCAAGGAAGAGATGGAGGGGTTTTATTTTGGAAAATGTTCATTACTGTCGGTTAAAACTGACAAAAATATTTTTTAAAATATAAACCTACAGAAAATTTTCATTACTGTCGGTTATAACTGACAGAAAAGAAAAAAAATGTCGGCAAAATTCTCTCCCAAAATTTTAAATTTCCCCCCAAAATTTTGTTACGATTTTAAAAAATAAAATAATAATTGTTTGGTTTAATAAATAAATAAATAATATGTATTTAAATAGAATACACTTTTAAAAATTAAATAAATAATTGTTTGGTTTAATTGATAATAACCCATGTAAAATATGCAATAAAGAAACAAAAAGATAATTGTACAATGAAAATGTCATCACATATACTAAATATTGTCTAATCAATACTTGAAAAACATAAATAAAAATTTAGCACAAATTACTTTTCCCACTTCAAAATTTAGGCAAATTTAACAGAGATATGCATTCTACGAAACTAGTTTCAATGATCTAACCATCAAACTTATCTGTACACACTCCAAGATCGCATATTTAAAAAATCACAAAAAACAAACATTCAGAGATTAGGTAACGAAACAAAAGTTTTCGACAATTATAAACGAAAAATCACAATTTAACGGTTATTTTAGCTCCGATTTTGATGAATTTTTACAGCTACACTCCTCGACCCTATAAGAATGCATTGAAATAATTTGATCTTTAATTTAAAATATTTACACTAGTGGATACCACAAAATCTTATTTTATACTAGATGGGGAAGTATAACATTAACTCAGGTTTGTTTAATCTATTATTTTGATGCGATACGCATTATACAAAACGTTTTCAACGATCCAACCGTCAAACTTGTTTGTACACACTCCGAGCATACATAAAAAATCACAAAAAATAAACTTTCAGAGATTAGGTAACAGAATAAAAGTTTTTTACGGTTATAAATGAAAAATCACAATTTAACGGTTATTTCAGCTCTGATTTTGATGATTTTTTACAGCTACACTCCTCGACCCTATAAGAATGCATTGAATGAATTCGATCTTCAATTTAAAATATTTACACTAATGGATACCACAAAATCTTATTTTATACTTAATGGAAGTATAATATTAACTCTAAGTGTTTGTTTAATCTATCGTTTTGACGCATATGCATTCTACAAAAAAAAATTTCAACGATCAAACCGTCAAACTTATTTGTACACACTCTGTGATTGCATATGTAAAAAATCGTAAAAAACAAACATTCAGAGATTACGTAATGGAACAAAAGTTTTCGACGGTTATAAACGAAAAATCACAATTTAATGGTTATTTTAGCTCCGATGGTCACATGTACTTATTTATTTATTTTTTATCATTATTTAAAATCAGACATGATAGAGTACACCAGATGGTCATATGTGTTTATGTGTCAGACAATGTGCTTTGTGACGCATTGAAAAAAATTGTTTGAATTTCTTTGTATCTTGTTGCTTGCCTGTGAGGGAGCATAATCCTTATTACAAAAATGATAGAGCTTCAGATTGTGATCTGTTGTTATTATTCTCTTAGAAAATTTATGGGTTGTGGGAATTGGGTTCATTAGACTTTAGGGTCATGAGTGAAGAAAAAAAATTGAAAATATGTGTTTATTTATTTATTTATAATCAATATAACATTTTAAAATAATAAATTTTTTATTTCTGGCGGTTATAACCGCCAGAATACTAAAATAATAACCGCCAGAAAGTAAAATAATAAAGTAGTCAATTTCTGTTGGTTATAACCGCCACCATTAACTTAAAAACAACCAGAATCTGTCAAAAATATTAAAAAAAAAGAGATTCAAAAATACTGTCGATTATAATCGACATGATTTTTTTGATATCCGCCACTAAATATCCGCCAGTAATTTATGTCGGATATAACCGACAATATTTTTCTAATATCCACCACTAATTAAACAATGTGTCGGATATCATTTATCCGACAAGATTCTAATATCCGCCACCTAAAGCTAATATTGTATTAGTATAAAAAGATCTACAAACATAACCTTCACTAAATAATCAAAAGCAGTTTTATCTTAAACAATCAAACATGAAAAAAAAACTTCAAACCTCTAACTTGAAAGTTTTACTTGAATATATACCATTGTTATATAATAAAATTAAGAAACTTTCATTTTTAGGGTGTTATTAGACACTCAAAATATCTCATTGTACTTCAAATTTTTATATTTAGAAAGAAAAAAAAAATCTCTAATAAGGAGTGCACAATGCAGTTTTAAAGTGCTAACAAAAGCAATTTTTTTAAATATAGAACATTATTACATGATGTTAGATGACAAATATTTAGGGGCCCCTTCAAATTTGGGGCATTGTGCGACTGCACTTTTCACTCCCCCTGAACACCCCCTCTGTGTACTAGTAAGTATACCCGCACGTTACTGCAGGATTGAAAATTATATTTAAGATTATGCAAATTCATTCACTTCATAAGCAATGTTTGAGTCAAGAACTAAGGATTACAAATGCAAAAAAAATTAGAATGAAAATATAACTTGACAAAGAGACCTCAATGATTTGGCTCAATTCATCATTCAAGACTTGGTCAAACTATGATTCACTCACTCTATGTCACGCCCCGATCCCGACATACGTCCAAGATCGACAGGTGACATCCCTAAATGCCCGTAACTCCACATACCTCGCCTTTTGGATATGCACAAAATATAATTCAAGATCCAAATGCATAATAATTTTGCATATACTTTATGGCTGCATCTAACCTCTTCGTTAGACTGCATACGTACCCTCAATAGGGATCAAGACATTCATAGTTCAACTTTTCTCTACACTCGAATATTCAACACATAAACGACCATATTTCAACATAATGCACAATTCAGAGCGTGCAACATCTCAAGGAACAATTGACGAGGCGCAATAATAATCTATAGCCATATTGGTCAACGGTAGATCATAATCATAACAATTACATCCAACAACATCCAATAATCATACCAAATAATAACCCATACAACACACTGACATGCAGGGTTAGAGCGACATAGTTCGGCCGAAGCTTACATCTCTGAAGCTAAAATCAAATCCAAGGAACCAAGTCGCCAAAGGGATTCCGGACAACTTAACGGAATCAAACCCAGGATACGATTGCGGACATCACTCAATGGAATTGCGGAGTAGAATGGATTCCAGACCATCACTCAACGGAATTGGGGAGTACCATGCATATAGAACCACCTAATGGAATACAAGCTGGATACGATTCCGGACCATCATTCAACGGAATCGCAGAATAGAAGGGATTCCGGACCATCACTAAACGGAATCCGAGCCAGGGTACGATTTTGGACCATCACTCAACGGAATTGAGTGGAAGACCAAGGGATACAACAACGGCTTGAAGAAACAATAAAAGAACCAAGTACTTAATTTAGAAGGGCTAAATGACACAAAAAGTGAAATAAGGAAACAAGATGTGAAACAAGTGTCTAAGTAACAAACCCCATGACAATAGGTTAACGATCCACTACTAGCCCTCACATTTCATCACATCAATCCAATCATACAATACAAACCATATTTCCAAAGCACAAGTCAAATCATACTTAATGAAAATAGATCGATGGCCAGAAATAAAAATAACACTTCAATAGAATTCACATTCAATAAACATAGGTCTATAGTATGTATGTGTATATATATATGTGTATATATAATTCACATTTCAATAGAATTTCATTTATAACCCATATCATATTCATAGATGATATTAATATAAGAAATCAAGGTAATAGCTATATCACACATATTCAATTCACTCTCAAACCAATGTGGTCCCACTAGATTTTACTTAGCCTTCCATAGTACTAATTTTATTATTTAGAACATTTCGAGACATGTTGACTAGAAGTCAATTCTCAATCAACAGTAGGATCCACAACGCTACATCATTTGATCCAGTAGATCCGCACATCGGATTCCAGATCTGTAACTTCCAAAGGTCCACATTATGCTCAAAGAACAACATACTAAAATCCCATCGCGATCCAACGGTCGGATCTCCGCCAACTACTAGAATTAAGTGGCAGTCAACAATATATTTTACAAACTTAGAAATCCAAATAGGGAAGATCCGTACGTCGTATTCCCAATCCATAAATTTCTATGATCCACAAATATTATGTTCTATCACGCATTAAGGTTTGGTAACGATCCAACGGTCGGATCGTTGATTCATATTTTGACCAAGTAAGGTATCGTAATGAAACTAAGTCCAAACAATCAAATTACGTCATACAGATATCAATTATGAAATTAGGGCATCTAATTGAACTTAGAAAGACATTGTCAGCCCACTGGCCACGCGTTGTCACATGAGCCGCCGCGGGTGGTGGTTTGCCGCCCTGACTCGCCATAAAATTCAACTATTTTTAAAAATTACCAAAATTTACAAAAAATGAAGATCTTAAGGATTAGAGCAAACTTTATACCTGTGGCCAAGTTCAATTTGGCCTGAAAAAGCCTCAATTTGCCACAAAATCGCCAAAACCCTAGAATTTGGGTGTCCTCGATTCGACTCCATAGCAGCTCCGACGCCACTAAAATTGTTTGGGCTTCGTTCCAGGACTCGGTGGGAGTGTTTTAGTGGTGTTAATTGAAGGAGTTAGCTTCAGACTTAACGGATCTCCGCCATGGAACCACCGCACCCACCGGTGTGGTTCATTGTGAAATCTAGCCAAATTGCTTCAATTTTTAGGTGTAAGAGGGAAAGGGAAGTTTTGGGATTTGTTCCCAAGTGATAGTTTGGTGTAAGTAGCCTAAAATTGGCTGGAGAAACCCTCGGAAACCATTATTTCCGTCGGGTCAGGTCGAAGAATGGTAACCGGGTCATAGGATCTGGCCGGTTCCTCTCCATCTCTCTTCTCTCCCTTCCCTCATTTCTTTCATTTATGATTTGTTCACTCTTCCTCTCTCTTTCTGCCATTCGTCCCTCTGCTTTCTCTTCCCTCCCTTCCTTTCTATCATTTTCTTTCTTAGCCACTCCCGTGGCCTTTTTTTATTTTATTTTATTTTTTATTTTAGTAACAACTTCAAACGTCTATAACTATACTGTTATAATCCGGACTCGCAAACGACTTTCGCCTATGCGTTCGTGATCTCGATATCTATTCAACTATATAAATTGTGACCTCGAATGGTCTACAGATTTTAAATAATTAATTTCTGGAAAAATAATATAAAATCTCTATAATATCAATACGTAGATTATAATAATGAAATCTAGGAATGGGATTTCACACTCTATCCCTAAACAAAAGAAAACCAAACCAAGTTCAACAAGAATTATGCACGATCTTTGTGAAACTATATAATGAATGGTACCCAATGTATTAAAAGCGTGAGGCGTGGGCGAGGCATCTGAGGGATAGCCCAACCTAGGCGTGAGACGAAGTCTCACCGGACCTAAATTTTTTAATATATACACTGAGCGTACACATACATTACATTAAAAAAAAGATTATTAATCAATAATCACCCTAAGCACACATATATATTATAAATACACACACACACACACACACACACACACACACACACACACACATATATATATATATAATAGAGGATGAAAAGCACAATGAGCACACATATACCAATGCATGCATACAACACACACATCCATTATATAAAAAAAATAAAAATCAGAAGAAAAAAACGGCAGAGAGATGATAGTGCAAGGAAGAGGTATGAGGCAGTTAAAACCCTATCCAAAATTTGGGTTTGGGGTAAAAAAAAATAAAAATAAAAATAAAATCCCCTGAGGCGTGCCTAGGTGGCTCCGGCGATGCCTTCCGCCCACTCTCTCAAAATAGAGGCGGCAACCCTCAAGGCTAGGCGCACCCTAGGGCGAGCCTTTTAAAACATTGATGGTACCATTGTAACATCCCACATCGCCCAAGGGAGTGGATCTTGTAAGCTTTATATGTATATTCTCATCTCTACCTAGAACGAGGCCTTTTGGGAGCTTATTGGCTTCGTGTTCCATTGGAACTCCGAAGTTAAGCGAGTTTAGGCCAGAGCAATCCCATGATGAGTGACCGACTGGGAAGTTTTCGTGTGAGTTCCTAGAAACAAAACCGTGAGAGCGTGGTCGGGGCCCAAAACAGACAATATCGTGCTACGGCAAAGTCGAGCCCGGGGTATGGTGGGGGCCCGGGCCGAGATGTGACAATTTGGTATCAGAGCCAATCCCTGGGCTGAAGTGTGCCGACGAGAAAGTCAGGCCCCTAAGGGGGGTGGATTGTGACATCCCACATCGCCCAAGGAAGTGGATCATGTAAGCATTATATGTATATTCCCATTTTTACCTAGCACAAGGCCTTTTGGGAGCTCACTGGCTTCAGATTCTGTAGGAACTCCGAAGTTAAGCGAGAATGGGCCAGAGCATTCCTATGATGGGTGACCTACTGGGAAGTTCTCATGTGAGTTCCCAGAAACAAAATCGTAAGGGTGTGGTCGAGGCCCAAAGCAGACAATATCGTGCTACGGCGGAGTCGAGCCCAGGATGTGGTGGGGGCTCGGGCCAGGATGTGACAATTTGGTATCAGAGCCAATCCCTACTCGGAAGTATGTCGACGAGGACGTCGGGCCCCTAAAGGGGATGGATTGTAACATCCCACATCGCCTAGGGGAGTGAATCCTGTAAGCCCTATATGTATATTCTCATCTCTACCTAGCACGATGCTTTTTGGGAGCTCACTGGCTTCGGGTTCCATCGGAACTTCGATGTTAAGCGAGTTCATGCGAGAGCAATCCCATGATGGGTGACCCACTGGAAAGTTCTTGTGTGAGTTCCCAGAAACAAAACCGTGAGGGCGTGGTCGGGGCTCAAAGCGGACATTATCGTGCTACGGTGGAGTCGAGCCTGGGATATGGTGGGGGCCTGAGCCGGGATGTGACAACCACATTATTAAACAAACATGGACTGGAGCTGATTTTAAAATTCATTTAAAAGGGAAGTGGTAAATACCATTCCCTTGAGATGCTAACTTTTCAAGATACGACACTAATAAAAATTGCATATAAGGATGAAACACATATTAATGCTTACACTTAATCATAGAGAACTTTAACAATATTTTATTTTATTTTACTCAATGTTGTAGGAAATTGCCTAAATAGGCAATGAACAATAGCATAGGGAGCCTGCACTTGTGGATCTGTAATTATATATGTCAAAATAATTGATGTAGAGTATCCAGGGTATTGATATATAGTACTACACCTCTAGACATTTATTGGCTTTCTTTTTATAGTACAAATAAAGACTCGCAATACTTCCCTGATGACGATGGAGGGCATAATCAAAACGAATTTTATAAATCTTGTTGGTACCACACATATTGGGCCTCATACTTTGATACGTTGGGCTTCATTACCCAGCCCATATGATTATGTAAAAGGAGGAGCCCCTTATTCTATAAAAGATGACTTCTCCCCCTCACAAATGGGACTCTAGGAACCCAACAGAGGGCAATACCCTCACAAACACAACAACACTCTCTTTCTCTGGGGGACTCCCCCTTATCCTTGTAATCCATACATACAGTCAGAGAAATACAATCAGTGTGGACGTAGCCCAAACATTGGGGTGAACCACTATACATCTTATGTTATTTACATTTCATGCAGATTCACGGTCGAATTTACATTGTTCCAAGGCCTCTGGTTTTGTGCATCAACATTTGGCACCGTCTATGGGAAACGACACGAAAAGCTGTGTCGGTTCTCTTTCATTTTTTCATTTCACCACCGTGAAACCTCACCACAATGTCCACCGTGGATCTGCAAAACCCAAGAAACCAAATCTCTATCTCTCCAATAATTTCCTCTTTTGAAGACCCTGAGTCTCAAGAAACGGATGGTCTTTGTCTGAAAACAACTGTGTCAGGGATACACGGCCTATCTTCCACCATCTTAACGGATACAACCCTCGATGTCCGTACGAGCCCATCATTTATTGCAGAAGAAAAAAATGTAATCAAGATATCTTCGGCCTGGGGACTCTGTCGTCCCCTTCCACGTGCGACCCACCAGCGTCCTCTACGGTGCCGACTGGGGCTTCGTCGACCCTAACGACGGCGTCTCTTCCTCCTCCAAGTTGCAGCAGAAATTGAAGGATGACTTCGACGACTTCGACGCCTTCACCACCATCAAGGCAACGAATCTGGCGCAGCCATTAGTAGAAGCGCAATTTTCGAAAGTGATGTTCAAGGGCTTTTTCGTCGAAACGGCTGGACTTCTCAGACTCGACGGCGGCTCACTCTCGTGACTCTCTCCTTTCACCGCCACTCCCATCCGCGCAACCCCCAAACAATTGAAGCTTTTGACTTCTTGCTAAGTGATATTCTAGAAGTTGATTGCTTGCTTATTACCCAAAGCCTTGATATCACTGCCATTCGAAGACATTAAAGCTCATCTTTAAGAAGTACCCGAATCTTAGAGTAGTAGCTACACCAAATGCTAAGGCCTTTTTGGATCCCTTTTTAGCAATAACCTGGTCAGAGCTCTGTTATTGAGGCAAGAAATGGTTCTACAGTCAAAGTTCAGGCCACTGTAGGGCCAGTTCTAGGTCATCCTTGGCAGCGCCCTGAATGTGGATATCTTGTCATCACTGCAAAAGGAAAAAAATACACTTTACTATGAACCCCGTTGTGTATACAACACAAGTTCACTGGAGAGCGAAAGAGCTGACATTGTTATCACACCGGTAGTAAAGCAGCTTCTGCCTTACCTTGGTCTCGGGACAAGAAGACGTAGTTCAACTTGCAAAGCTGCTTCTGGTTCCCTCCCCGCAGAGTCGTCGGCTTTTTTACCCCCATCAAGTCATCGTTCCCCAACTCTACGCCAACGTCGTACAACAATATTCCTCCACCCATGGAGGATTTCCAGCTGGCTAAACAGAAGGCGCAGGAGATCAGTATAGCTAATCTGGCAATTGGGGAAGGCATCAGTGCTTTGAAGGACTTCATACCCTACAATGGGGTCTTGAACTTGGAAGGCGCGCACAGGCCACTGCTAGTGTGCAGATAAGGGGGAGTGCATGTTCCCACTTTGCTGAAAAAGCCTTCACTAAAAGCACGATTACGACTGTGGTCACATGCACTGCCATCTCCACTGTCTAGAGGAAAAACTAATAAAGAAGAAGATAAGTTCTTCTAAATTCCTCAACTTGTTTATTTTTTTAATATTTTATCATTATCAGATACTCTCAAACTCTTATAATCTGGACCTCGGTTCTTGAAATTACTTAATGTCGTTTACGTGAAATCATGCTAGCCTCTGCTTTAACTAGCTAGCTGCTATCTAGCCGCATAAACTATGCACTAAAACAGGTTGTCATCCTAAGTAGAAAAAGGAGCACTCACAAAACTATATATATATATATATATATATATATATATATATATATGTTAGTTGTGTACTCTATTGTCACTATAATAAAGTTACATGATTACATTTATGTGCTTATTATGTCGGATCACATGGCCTTAGACTCTTACTGTTATTACTTTATTAGTATTATTGTTTGTAACGATCATCATTACTTTGATCACTTTATGACCACTACCGTAAAACGTGGCAAAATCTGTACACCCACTACACCATTTACATTATGGGAAATTTTATTTAAACCCATCTAACTTATTTCTACACCCAACTTACTCTTTGCACCCATTTAATTTTTAACTAAACTATTAATATCTTTTTAAACCCAAATTTAATACCTAATATGCCCCCATAAACCCAATTCAATATGTGGATTTATTTTTACACCCATTTGATTTTTAGAAGTTTGGCGAAGAAACCACCCTGAGGACGAGGACGTTGTTCTTGTTTGTGAGCTTCCTTTTGCAGTTCAGAGGAGTGATTGGGTGGTGACAGTACGCCATCACGAGGACATGCAAGTGGAGGTGCCGAGGAAGTCTCTGTGGAGATAGAAGCTTGGAAGTCTCTGTGGTGACAGTACACCATCCGTCAGGGTTCTAGACCCCAGAGCTGCAGAACTACATGACAAAGGAAGAGATTGATCGTTTGCCAAAGTACAAGTTCCGCAAGATACCTGATTTTGACAAAGTTAATGGTGAGATCCAAGAATCTTTTGGAGGAGTAATGAATGAATGCGACACTACTACACCTACCGAACATGTTCTCTCCCCAGAGGATGCTGTAAGTTCCATGATACATTCTTGATATCTTTTTACTAGAAAGTCCCATAAAATAGTTAATTGTTTTTAATGGCATGCTGAAATAGGTTTTTGTATTACCAACTGGAATTCATACATGTACTTGTTCAGCAATTGAGCCTTTCAAGTCATGTGTATGAAGATCCGGGGCACCAAATCCGGGGTTTCAGTTTCTCATTGCCAAATTAACCCTACACCAAATCACTAAGTGTGCTTATTACGTGAGTTGTGTTAATCTTAGGAATGTTGCATCTGCCTTTGTGCCTACGAAGATGGAACTAAACTCCGCGAACTTCCTTGTTGTCACCACTTCCACTGCACCTGCATAAACAAATTAACCAAAAAAATAGAGAGAAAGATGCAATTCAATAAAAAAAAAAAGTGAGCAGGATTTGGTACCTGGGTTCTTCTTCTTTTCTTCTATCTTCTACAAAACGTGCAAGCACTGGGGAAGAGAAGAGACACTGGCTTCATCTTCTTCGGTTTTCTAGGGTTTTAGCTAGTAGGGTTTAATTATAATGTTTGGGTTTATTGATAAATTTAAGTTTTATTATTAATTTCATTTTATACTTAATAGTAATTATGCAATAGGGTAAAATAGACAATTAACATTCAAAATTTTAAGTTGGGTGTAAAAAAAGGTTGCATGGGTTTAAATAAAATTACCCTTACATTATATATCACCTCATTTGACCAAATTGGATATTAACAACTTGCCTAAAAATATAATATATATATATACACACACACACACACACATATAATATTCATTACCTAGTGACATATATATTCATGACCTAGAATACATGATTGCCATTAAACTATGTCATTTATACAACAAGTCATTTATCGCACACCAGAATAAATTATTTATTTATAGAAGGCACATAGTACAATATTTTGCTTTGACAAACTTTGTCAATTTGATTTATTCATTATACGGTCGTACTTATACTGTCATTTATTGTCAGGAATTATTGAGCAACTAGATCCACTGATCAACATTGTTGCTGATTAAAGAAGTCTTCCAACTTATAGATTGATGAGCCACGCGCTCATGGTGATCTCTTGTCTGACCAGACACCCATTTGCTCGGACATTCACTTATTGGGACACCTATGTGCCTGGATCCAACTCGATGACCCTACATATAGCCCCAACTTGATGACCCTACGTATGGCCCTAACTCAAAGACCTGACTTGCAGACCCGATCCACAGATCCGACACATAGACCCAATATGCGAACCCGACAAGTGGACCTGAGTCATGTCAAGAATCAACTTATACTGAGTGCATGTCGACATAAAATAGATACTTGCAATGAGGAATACTAGGAGCTGAGCCGCCTCGCAGCGAGCATAGCCTCTAACCGAGCCGCCTCGCAACGAGCATCGCCTCCAGTAGAGCAAACGCCTCGCCGCGAGCATAGCCTCTGGCCGAGCAGCAACGAGCATAGCCTCCAGCTGAGCAGTCTTGTATCGTGTGATACCTCTAGCCGAGTATTGCTTTATGTTGAGCATTGCCTTAGGTCGAGTATTGGTTCAAGACATCTAGCCACTTCAGCCCGTACATGGATTGGATTTGAAGTCTCCAGCCAAAAGATTCTCTTGACTGAAGACTTGGGGGACTACTGTTGGTACCACACATATTGGGCCTCATACTTTGATACATTGGGCCTTATTACCCAACCCATATGATTATGTAAAAGGAGGAGCCCCTTATTCTATAAAAGGGGACTCATCCCCCTCACAAAGGGGACTCTGGGAACCCAACAGAGGGCAATACCCGCACAAACACAACAACACTCTCTTTCTCTGGGGGACTCCCCCTTATCCTTGTAATCCATACATACGGTCAGAGAAATACAATCAGTGTGGACATAGCCCAAACATTAGGGTGAACCACAATACATCTTGTGTTATTTACTTTTCATGCAGATTCACGGTCGGATTTACGTTGTTCCAAAAGCTCCGGTTTTGTGCATCAACAAATCTTTATATGTGATTGTAGACATCGAAATTTCGGTGAAATAAATGTTGACCAATAATTACAATTTCAACGTTCACGTGTCACATAAATTTTACACGTAGCGTGTGACTAAACGAAAAATCAGAATAAATTGAAAAAGTCATCAAATATGACACATGTTAACACCTGGCAGAAACGATTTATTTCCTCTGCATATTATATTCAAAATTAGGCATTGGAAAATTCTATAAATAGGAAGCCAATGCATTCATTTGGGGGGGGGGAATTCAGAACCAATTCATAACCAATTCCTAACCAATTCATATTACACCAAAACCTCGAAGCTCTGAAGCTCTGAAACTCCGAAGCTCTTAAGCATCCAGGTTCCCGAAGAATCAAGAAAGCCTTCTTCGTTCTTCGTTCATCGTTCTTCCAAGATCAAGCCCCGACGGCCCTTTGAAGAACTTCCACCAATTCAAGATCAAGCCCCGACGGCCCTTGAAGAAAGTGTTCACCGTTCATCACCGTTATTCAAGATCAAGCCCAAAAGCCCTTGAAGATCCGTCAATCATTGTTCTTCAAGATCAAGCCCAAAAGCCTTTGAAGGTCCGTTCATCACCGTTATTCAAGATCAAACCCAAAAGCCCTTGAAGATCCGTTCATCACTGTTATTCAAGATCAAGGCTCAACGGCCGTTGAAGAAACGCTCATCCTATAGATCAAGCCCCAACGGCTCCTTGAAGATCTGCTCAAATCCATCTTTAAGGTCAAGCCCACGGCCCTTGAAGAATGTTCATCATTAGATCAAGCCCAACGACCCTTTGGATCAATTGCACATCCACAAATCAACACCTTACGGAGATCGAATCAGAGGATCAAATTTGAGAGAGATTGTAACCCAAAATCATCAAATACAAATATTATTTTGAACACGTGTTCTTGTCTCATTTGTTTAAGGAAAATTCCGTGATTAAAAATTTGGCACGCCCAGTGGGACAATCTCTTCCTCTCATCTCTTTCTCCGTTCAAGAAATCTAATCACACCTCAAAATCAATGGCATCAAGCAAAGGACAAGCCGTTCTCGCAACTACCAAGGGAAGGATCCTGAGCACTTCTGCCGTGAACGGACAATCCATTGGAGCCACAAACACTCCTCAACATGCCGCTTCAAAGTTGGTATCACTAAAGGAGCAAGGGGAGCATCAAAGGCGCGAGTCTGTCATCAACCTGACCTCACTAGGGGCACCGAAGCATGCTGCTAAGGCACACAAGATGACATCCCAAAGCAGCCAACAACGTTCTTTGTCAGCATCCTGGATGTCTAAAGGAAAGTCACGTCTATTGGTTGCACAAGTCATGACCATCGGCGTTACCTCCATTAAAGAACAACTGGCTTAAATGAATGAAGCGATCGCAAGGCTAACACGGATTGTGGAAGAAAAAGACTTGCAAATCACTGCACTTGTCAGTCAACTGGAGCCACAGGATGGCGAGAACCTCGACCCAGAGGATGATCCACTAAAGAGAGGAGCTGGCGAATAAGAGAAGCCTCCGGTGGAGAAGATCGATGTGAAGCCGGAGCCAGACCAAGCAGCGGCACTCATGGGATAATTTTTTATCCAGCAGCTACAGGAGATGATCACCAACACCATCAAGGCACAGTACGAAATGAGCTCACATACCTCCTTGTTCTACTCGAAGCCTTACTCCAAGAAGATTGATGCCCTGAAGATGCCAAGGGGTTATCAACCACCAAAGTTCATGCAGTTTGATGGAAAAGGAAACCCAAAGCAGCACGTTGCACATTTCATCGAAACTTGCAACAACGCGGGGACGGAGGGAGACTACCTCACCAAGCAGTTTGTGCGCTCGCTGAAAGGAAACGCATTTGAGTGGTACATGAACTTAGAGCCTGAGTCCATCAACAACTGGGAGCAATTGGAAAGAGAATTCCTTAATCGCTTCTACGGCATCCGCCGCACTGTAAGCATGCTGGAGCTGACAAGTACGAAGCAATGGAAAGATGAGCCAGTCGTGGACTACATCAACCGATGACGCACTCTAAGTCTTGACTGCAAAAATAGACTTTCGGAGACCTCCTCGATCGAGATGTGTGTTCAAGGCATGCAGTGGGGATTACACTACATCCTTCAAGTCATCAAACCACGGACATTCGAGGAGTTAGCCACCCACGCCCATGACATGGAGTTGAGCATCGCCCATCATGGGAAGAAAGAACCGATCGCCGACTACAAGAATGAAAAAGTTCTTGGGATAAAAGTGGAGAAGGCTGCGTGGAAATCCACCAAGGAAGCAATGACGGTCAACACAGCTCCCGTCAAAATCTCTACACGAGGCAAGACGATTCAAACTGAAGCTTTTTGTGATCAAGAGATGCGTAAATGCACGTTGAAGGAGCTTGAGAAGAAGACTTATCCATTCCCCGACTCTGATGTGGTTACCATTTTGAAATACTTGCTTGACAAAAAAGTGATCGACCTACCTGAGTGCAGACGGCCGGAAGAGATGAATCGCACTGATAGTCCGAGATACTGTAAATTCCACCATTTCATCAGTCATCCAAAGGAAAAATGCTTCGTGCTGAAATACCTCATCATGAAGCTGGCTCAGAAAGGAATCATCGAGCTAGATCTTAATGATGTGGTGGAGTTAAATTATACCACTGTCATTTTTGGCTCTTTCGACTCAAAATCTTCACCTCAACCGTTGGGGGCATGCTCCAAAACCATGACAGTCAAGTCAAGTGAAGTTAAAGGATGGACTTATGTCACTCCAAAGAAACTGCACAAGAAGCATAAGTCTTATCCACAAGTTCACCCATCGGAAAGGGGGCAAAGCAGCTTTCGCCAACCTCCAAAGCGATGTGAAAGTGTTGAAGATGAGGAAATTTCGACACAAAGATCGACCATGCACGATCTCTTCTTCCTCAGCAAATTATTTAGCTACTCGGTTAAGGCTCCTTGCTATAAAGATTGCGAGGAATGCCTCTCCAGGAAGCAACCATCTCTTCCACAAGTTCACCAATGGGAAAGGGGGCAAAGCAGCTCCTGTCAACCTCCAGAACAATGTGAAAGTGTTGGAGATAATGAAACTTTGACACAAAGATCATCTATCCCCATCATGATGCGTGACATCTTCCCAGAAGACTTCTTCAACTACTCAGTCAAGGCTCCTTGCTATGAAGATTGCGAGGAACGACTCTCCCAGATCGCTTGACGAACCAACACCAACTGCTCTTTGCCTGCACGAGCCTAAACTACATGGCACTAAGCTCCTGGTCTACACGAGCATAAAAGGCAACACTAACGCTCCTGGTCTGCACGAGCATAAAAGGCGATAACCCAAGCTCCTCGTCTGCATGAGTTGAAACTGCAAACAGCACCAAATGCTCCTGGTCTGCATGAGCATAAAAGGCAACATCAATGCTCCTAGCCCGTAAGAGTATAAACTGCGTACGGCACAAATAAAAAAAATGTATTTGAACTACGTTATGACTTGATCTCTTCTTTGGAAGGGTACGTAGGGAGATCGAACATTCAACTTTGAGTTCAGTCACATCAAAATAAATAAATAAATGTTTTATTAAAGAAAGTCAATTTTATTACAAAAAAAATGAATACATATGTTATTGTCTATTTTAAAAAAAAAATTATAGTTTGCAATTGCTTCAGCCCAGGCCTCCCTCCATTTTACAGGCCCAGAAGCCCAAGGATTGGATGATGCCATGAGCCGTGCAAGAGGCTCATTCTGCTTCTTCCTTCATCTCCCTCTTCAATCGGACAGCCATGCCTGGTTTCGACGCGGTCCGACTCAGTTGCTCAGCGCTCAGCAATGGCATCCACGCTTCTATTTCCGTTCGTCATGCCCTCCAAGACATCTCTAAATCTATCGTCATCTTCACCGGTCTTTGTGCCGCTCTCTGCTGCCTCACTTCACCAAACCCCGCCTGCTACACATGGTGCGCACACCCAGAACAAGTTAGCCTCCACCACCAACCGTGCACGCCACCTAGCCCCTCATCTCACCACAGCTTGATCTCGTCTTCTCTCGTCTGCCCTCATCTTCCCCTGCGATGTAACTGCAGCTCAGCAGCCACACCTTCGAGAACACAAGGCCTCAACGCCAGGCCGTATCCTCCGCTCCTCCTCTGTGCAAACCTACGTCTCCAAACTTACGACCTCGTCGTCGTTCTGAACCATAGTAGAGCAGCAGCATCCGAGATAGAACATCTTCAACGTGGCATTCATCTGCTCTCTCGTCGTCAGCATTGGAGGACAGGCTCTGTCTCTGCCACCCCTGACTCTCTATGCTACACGCGACCGACTCGATCACGACTGCTCCGTATCCTGGCTCCACGCCTGGACTGTCTCCCTGATTGGTGGTTGCATCAAGAGGAGGGAAATCTTTTCTGCTACACGTCAGGGCATTGAGAAACCTCCATGAGTGCTTGTATCACTTGCTGTCAAATAAAATAAAATAAAACTCTGGTTGAGGTTTAGTTGTCTTGAGCACAAGGTTTGATCTCAATAGGGCATCTTTGACAAACGATGACACGGGCAGAAGTGTCATCTGAGCATAAGCTTCGTCTGTTTCGGTGTCTGCATGCAAGATGACATGGTGAAGGAGACATATTAGCTTGGATAGTTCGGTATTTGATCATCCACATCCTTGAAGACGCAAACTGTTCGTTGCTGGCTCTACCCTCGTCGCCATCGCCGTCTTCCTCCTCATCCAGTGCATCATCTAGCCACCATGGTCAAAGTCGGTGAAGATTTTCAAAGGGATCGCTGTCAAACGACTAGCCGGTTGTGAAGCTCGACGCTTTGCTCTGCCTCAAGCTTCGTCTCCGTCAACTCTAGCTCTTCCCTGCAAATTCCCCAGCCCATCATCAAAATTTATACAAAAAAATATAATAAAAAAAATGAGATAGTGGAGCAAAGTGGTGCTGGCACCATGTGAAAAAAAGGGGGTGCATCTGGCACCGAAAGCAGACGGAAAAAAAAAAATATATATATATATATAATAAAAAAAATAAAAGTTGAAAGGTTCATGATGGTGGTGGGTGTGAGCACCACTGAAAGCAAAAAAATAAAAAAATAAAAAATGATGGTGGACGACACCATGTGAAAAAAAAAATAGTAATCATAGAGTCCTTTGGTGCTTTTAACACGATGTGAAAAAAAAAATGTACACTGAGTGAAACAAAGCTCGTTTATTGATTTCTCTAAATTTTTTTTTTTTACAGAAACGTACGTTTACATGAAAAAAAATTACAAAAAAAAAATTGTGCAAACAAACGGGAGGGAGTCTTCATTGCTCAAGTGGCGAAGGTTGATCATTTGAAGCTTCATTACGCGGTACAGCCCCAGAAGACGAAGGCAAATGCTGTTGGAACAAACCCACAAACCTCTGATGATCAAGTAAAATCTGACCATCAGATTCCTGCATCTGGTCAATCTTCCTCTTCATGTTTGTAGCATAGTTATGTGCGAGCCTGTGTAACTATTTATTCTCATGCTTGAGCCCTCTAATATCCTGTTTGAAACTCATCACTTCAGCCGCTAATGATTCAACTTGACGGGTTCGAGCAAATAGACGTTGGGCCATATTAGACACAGAACCTACACACTGTACACTGAGAGCTAGAGAATCCTTAACAGCCAACTCATCAGACCTTTTGGAAAGCAGTCTGTTATCTTTAGGAGTGACAAGGTTCCGGACCACCACCGCAGCGGTCATATCATTCTTCATCACCGAATCCTTAACGGTAAGAGGACCAGTAGGGGATATGAAGGATAGGCGCCATATGTTGTCTGGAGAAGGCGGGACTGCCTTCACCAAGGTTCAAGTCAAAACGACGGTCGGAGGGGCCAGACATTTTCAAAGGTGTTGAAAGAAAGAAGAGGTCAGACAAGTCAAGATCGTAGAAGTGCAAGAAAAGAGTTTCTACAGGCAGAAATTAAAGTGTGCTTTGAAATGTCCTGCGTACCTCTATAAAAATCAGCACTCGACGGGATTTCAGAGATCGAAAAGGCGAACTTAGAAATCGAAGAGGTGCTAGCTTTCTCAAAAGCTGGGCTTGCTCAGAAACCACGGGCCAATCTTCTTTTCCAGATTTGTCCGTACTTGTTACATGCAACCTCTGCACTCGACGGAGCTCAGAACTCGAAGAGGCAAGCTTAGAAATCAGAGAAGCATCTGCTTTTCCAGACATGTCAACATCAGTCACATGCACACTCAGCTTTGTGCAAATCACGGGCAATTTGTCGAAAATTTTTTGTGAAGTAGAAAGCACGTGAAGTTTACTGTTCAATCATCCAACGGTTGCCGATAAGAGTGAAAAAACAGTACCGGTTATTAATCCATATAAATGTCAACCTTTACCCTCCATAGCAAGGCAGACATACAGAACCTTTCTTTATCTCCGAGAATGCCTTCCCAACGAAGCCTCTCGAGTCACTCAGTATTCCTTATTCCTTGGGGTACCTCTATAAACAAATGACACCAAAGCAAAAGTATCTCACATCACCAGGGTAGAAAGCAAGAGTATCTCATATCATGCGTTTTCCCTATCCTTTCCTTTGTCCTTGTTCTTACCTGCAAAGACAAGGATAAAGAAAGCAATATGGCGGAATCTCCACTCAAACTCGGGTAAGGAATCGACTACCTGGAACCTTTGCTTGGTTGCTTACATGGTATTGCTCTCGAGTACTCGTCTTCCACTGCTGCTATACTTCCAAAGAAGCTGCCACATCTACCTGGAGAACAGATAAGGCAAATGAAAATGATACCTTGCAGCATGTGGAGACAACATGCAGAAGAAACAAGCAGAGAAGAATGCAACCTGCACAGTCAACTCAGCAGAAGGAGTCTGAGTTGAGGAACTCGAGAAAATGCCACATCTACCTGGGGAACAAATAAAGGAAGTGAAAATGATACATTGAAGCATGTGGAGACAAGCACAATAAAGCACGTGCCGATTCATCCGCTACTTCTTCAAAATCAAAAGTATCTCATATCATCAGGGTTGCAATCACTCTGGGTGGAGGACTCGTTTTGACTCTCAAATTCTTGGGTCGACTCGCTAGGCGTTATGGGCCGCACGTGCCGATTCACCACCCTTGAATCAAATTCTTAAAGATCAAGTAACCAACTGGAAGAAGAGCCCATCAATCTTGAAGATCATACTGTTGATCAAACTGCTCAGGTGTGAATTAGAAAGATTGAACAAAGCAACAAGTCGTCACCTTCACCTCGTGCCTACTTGCCATGTGTTCGAGTCAACCTTTAAGAATCAAGCCTCAACGGCCCTTGAAGAAATCTCCAGCCAAATTCAAGATCAAGCCTTGACGGCCCTTGAGGAAATCACGAGTCTGATTCAAGATCAAGCGGCCACCACCCTTGAATCAAATCCAGTTCAAGAATAAGCTGTGGAAAGTCAACAATTTGAGGAATCCAGAAAATCCTCCAACCCAGTTCAAGATCAAAGCTATGGAAAGTCAACAAGCGCAAAAACAAATACGTGCCAATTCATCCACTACCAAAGCCAAAGATCATCTACCACATAAAGCTCCTTGTGGTCCAATTTCAACCTTCAAGATCAAGACTCGACGGCCCTTGAAGAAATTTCAAACAAAGTTCAAGAACAAAACTCAACGACCCTTGAAGAAACTTTCAACCCAATTCAAGATCAAGCCTCAACGGCCCTTGAAGAAATCTCAAGCCTAATTCAAGATCAAGCCTCAACGGCCCTTGGATCGACATCTACACTAAGGGACTTCAAAACGCATCTCCTACATGTGACAAGCACGTGTATACGATGCGCCTTGAAGTGGGAGTATTTGTAGACATTGAAATTTTGGTGAAATAAATGTTGACCAATAGTTACAATTTCAACGCTCACATGTCACGTAAATTTTACACGTAGCGTGTGACTAAACGAAAAATCAAAATAAATCAAAAAAGTCATCAAATAGGACACATGTCAATACCTGGCAAAAACGATTTATTTCATCTGCATATTATATTCAAAATTAAGCCTTAGAAAATTCTATAAATAGGAAGCCAATGCATTCATTTGGGGGGGGGGGGAATTCAGAACCAATTCATATTACACCAAAACCTTGAAGCTCTGAAGCTCTGAAACTCCGAAGCTCTCAAGCATCCAGGTTCCCAAAGAATCAAGAAAGCCCTCTTCGTTCTTCGTTCTTCGTTCATTGTTCTTCCAAGATCAAGCCCTGACAGCCCTTGGATCAACAATCATCCACCTTCAAGATCAAGCCCCGACGGCCCTTTGAAGAACTTCCACCAATTCAAGATCAAGCCCCAAAGGCCCTTGAAGAACTTCCACCAATTCAAGATCAAGCCCCGACGGCTCTTGAAGAAAGTGTTCACCGTTCATCACCGTTATTCAAGATCAAGCCCAAAAGCCCTTGAAGATCTGTCAATCATTGTTCTTCAAGATTAAACCCAAAAGCCCTTGAAGGTCCGCTCATCATCGTTATTCAAGATCAAGCCCAAAAGCCCTTTAAGATCCGTCAATCATTGTTCTTCAAGATCAAGCCCAAAAGCCCTTGAAGATCCGTTCATCACCGTTATTCAAGATCAAGCCTCAACGGCCCTTGAAGAAACGCTCATCCTCAAGATCAAGCCCCAACGGCTCCTTGAAGATCCGCTCAAATCCACCTTCAAGATCAAGCCCACGGCCCTTGAAGAACGTTCATCCTTAGATCAAGCCCAACGGCCCTTTAGATCAATCGCACATCCACAAATCAACACCTTACGAAGATCAAATCAGAGGATCAAATTTGAGAGAGATTGTAACCCAAAATCATCAAATACAAATATTATTTTGTACACGTGTTCTTGTCTCGTTTGTTTTAGGAAAATTCCGTGTTTACAGTGACATTACACTTTTGAATAATACTACACTTGAAAATTGTTTTATGATCCGGTATACTGCTCTTTGAAGGACAATAAGTGTAGCAACAATTCCTTAAAAAGAGTATATATGTTAAAGAATTGATTGAAATAACTATAACAGAAGTAAGTTAAAGAGTAGATAATGGAAAATTGGATGCAAAAAATATATCAGCCGCGACGTAAATGTAAGTGGTGTGAGAGACTTTCCTGATTATGCCTTGATTGTCTTAAATCGACACAGGAGGATTTGGTGGTGATGAAGCAGTATCTAAAAGGGCTCATCAGTATGAGTATAGGATTACTTGGTATTTCGTCTTTGCTTGCATTGCAGCTTTAGGAGGCTCTCTCTTTGGCTATGATCTTGGTGTTTCAAGTCAGTTTTCTTCTTGGTTTATGATTCAAAATTTGAAATAAATTAGATTTATTTTCCCAGGCACCCCTTTCTCTCGTAAGCATAGGGGGCAGAGGCTGAGGTTCTAAATTCAATGACTATGTGATATGAAAATCTAGGAATAAAAAGTTTGGAAGGCATGATACAATAGGTAAACTAAAATTGACAGCTGCAAAAGGATGGAAACGGAAACCACTTGCTAGCATCCAACTAAACTTGACATTTCTACATGCTTTGAACCAAAGTATGTGGAAAAAAGAGTGAAAACCTGATTAGCAATTACCACTTCCAGTGGTGCCACGGTGCTAAGTTTTCCTCCTCGAATCTCCAACAAATAAGCTCCTCTGTAATTTCTGCCTAAACACTAAAATAAAAAATTGGTACATAGATGAAGAGTTAAGACTACCTTCCATAAATCAATAGAGAACTACGATAATGTGAAAATCCGCATGTATAACCTATGCATCCATCGTTATAGGTTTCAGCAGAAATACCATATTTTCAAAATCACTGATGATTCAATTTTAACCTAAAACCCGAGACCATCTCCGGTTCTTGGCAGATAATTTTCAATAAACAGCCACGCATGTGAAATGAACAAAAAGAAACAGATATCTCAGGGATTAATAGTTTACCATCAACGAAGATCTCTGTGAGCTAGGCCGGCCTAGACGCTGTAAATCACACGACGCCTCCAAAATATCCATGGAAAGTACAGCACCAAGCACCCAATCCAATTCGAATCCATAGTGCTATGATAAAGAACAAAGAAAAAGTTAATTATTACAACCCCATATTTTATAAATGCCATATCCCAATCTTGTACTCGATCATATACCAAAGTATTGAGGCTACCATTTCTAATCTAAAAGCCTAGAAATCATAAAGCAAAGAACAAATATTTTGTCTTGTAAGCAACCATGCCTATACAATCGAATTCGCTTACCAAAATGGTCTTACTAATATTATTCCCAGAAAAGAAAATTGAATAAAAAGAAAATAAGATAAACCAAAAAACTTTCTTTGATTTTGAGCTCGCCTCATAAAAATTCCTTCAGTTAAGAGAATACAATAAACCATACATTAATACAATATCTTAACTGAATTAGCCTTTTGGATTGAATAAATTAGATAAGAATCAAGCGATTGAATAAAATAGATGACAGGAGTGTAAAAATCATTACCTTTTGATTTGTCATATCTATGATTCATAGTATCATAATATCCTGTGAACCAGATTTGTTAGACTGATGCATAGCTTCAGTACTAATGTTTTTACAAAACTAATTTGAGAGATTAGAGGCTTGTGAGATACGCAGTTTTTAGTTTTTATGTACATTTGAAGAGAGATTTTTTTATGTTTTCTGAAGGAAACAAATACAGAAAATGATAATAGAAGGCTCTGTTTGGTGTTCTAAACAACTAAATCGATGCTTTCATGGCATTTATTTTCAATCTTGATTGCACTTCTTCGAAGTAATTATCCACTTCTCATATTTCCGTCGCTTGATTCTCAGTTTATTTATTCAATTAAAAGCCTAGAAAAAATTGGATCACTACTACAACAAAACAAAAAGGAGGGAAATCATTTTTCTTTGCTAAATTTTCAAATTGTTGCAAAAACTTTTCAATGATATACCTTAGTTGCAACATGTTGTCAGTGATGTACTCCTTATCTAACATTCGAACGAAGAGAGATGTAGGTGTGGAGGTCAATGGAGGAAGCCAACGAACAAAGCTGTGAGAGGGAAGGCAAAAATGTATATTACTTATGCAAAAACTTGCATATTTATTTCATTCCCAACACTCATATCTTTAGTAGGAATACAAATTCATCAAATAGTTGGTTGAACACGAAACCGGATAAAAATCCAAACATTCCAAGGTCTAGTAAACAACATTGCGATAGAGTCCAAGTTCTTCAGCAGCTGTGATGATAAAAGGCATGAAATCATAATCACCAATATTATTCAACGAAAGATATAGAAATTTGGTAATAATCATGCATGAGATTCATACAATCTTTTCATATATTGCATAAAAATTAGAAAATTAAAAAAAAATGAAAATAAAAATAAAAGAAAAGTACCTCAAAAAAAAAATCCTAAATACCAAGCAAATATAGAAGCAATTCAATGATTACCAAAGAGAAATCCACCACGCATGAAATAGAAATTAAACAAAAAATACGGAAAAAAGAAAAGGGTACCTCATACTTCGCCTGCAGCTGCTCTTCATAAACCAAAAATCTTAGATCCTAAATACCAAGAAAACACAAAAGCGATTACCAAGAAAAATCAGAGGCGTTGCTGTCGAAGAGAGGGAGAGACACGCAAAGAAGACGATACCAAATGACCTGAGGATATCCTTAAAGTCCTGTGGAAAAATGAAAGCCCAACATAACCACCAAAATTGATGATGACAGAGGAGATAAGCACCAAAATTGAAGAATAAGAAATTTCACAGCCCAGAAGCTAAAATTAGCGGATAATTAGTAGCTAATGAGATAAACAATATATATATATGCTTAACAATCCAAGAGTTAAATTAGCACAAACTCATATACTTTGAAGCTAAAATACTCGTTGACCACAAAAAAATTCATGCAAAGATTTAACCATTAAGCATGAATATTAACAACCCAAACTTAAAAAGACAAAAATTAAATTAGCAAATTAATTAAAAAACCCAAATGTCACTTGCTCTGGGATTCATAAATCAGACTCTTGATAGCCATGACCAAGGGCTTCTTGAAATCTTAGCACTCGTACTTTAATTCGTCGTTGGTGCTCCAAAGCCATTTTTGGGTTTTTTTTTTTTTAGAGAGAGAGTTGAATGAGAGGGATTTCTTAGAGCAACTCCACCCCTCCCCCCTGGCAATCCACTATTGAATCCACCATTTTGAACAGTAACTGCCTTTAATGAATAGTAACTACCATTAATGAACAGTAATTGTCATTTACATCTCCACCCTTGGAGCCCTCCCCTCTGGCAATAGGCAATAAAATATTAGTTTTTTTGTTTGTTTAAATAATACAAAATAAAATTATTTGTAATTTCGGAAAAGATTTTTTAAATCATTCTCGTTGCGCCACGTGTCATTTTATAAAAAAAAACAATTATTTAGCGATGGATTTCGATAAGATTTTTATCCAATGTCATCATGCCACATGTCGTTATCTTTTGAAAATCTTTGACGATAGATTTCGATCAGATTTTAACTCGTTCAAAATTGCGCCACGTGTCATTATCCGAAAAGATAATTATTGGATATCGATTTCGATAAGATTTTTATCCAATGTCATCGTGCCACGTGTTATTATCTTTTGAGAATCTTTGACGATAGATTTTGATCAGATTTTAACTCGTTCAAAATTGCGCCACGTGTCATTATCCGAAAAGATAATTATTGGAGATTGATTTCGATAAGATTTTTATCCAATACGATCGTGCCACATGTCATTATCTTTTCAGAATCTTTGAGGATAGATTTCGATCATATTTTTAACGAATGACGGCATGCCACGTGGCCTCATCTACAATCTGATCCTTTCTGAATCGTCCATATAATCCACCATCCATCCTCACAAATCTCACACCAATTTTCTCAACATCTCTATCTCATTATTCATAGTTTCTGCTTCTTCTTCACCATCCATCCTTACAATGTCTTCTTCTTCATCAAGGATGATGTGGGAAATCGATCAACAAGAGGAAGAATTGTTTAACCAATCTGAAGGAATGTTCAACCATCAGATAGCCGAAAATGAGATGGAAGAGGATGAGGAGCGTAGAAGGAGAAATGACGAAACAAGAATGGCCAGAGCATCACATTCCCGTCGAGTCATCCAGACTGTTGCTCAGATATGCAGGCCCAATCGTTCAAGAAACCTTGATAGAAGCAGACAACGACAGGGTGAAGAGCTGTTGGACGATTACTTTGTCCATAACAGTGCATTTCCTGATACGTACTTCAGACGCCATTTTAGAATGGAACGACATTTGTTCAACAGAATCATGACTGATGTTTGCAACCATGATTCTTACTTTGTGCAAAAGAAGGATGCTTGTGGTGTTATAGGTCTCATGCCTCAGCAAAAAATCATTGCTGCGTTGCGGATGCTTGCGTATGGAGCATCTGCAGACCAAGTGGATGAGATAACGAGGATGGGGAAATCAACCATTCTTGAGGCCCTGATGAGGTTTTGCGAAGCAGTCGAATCTTTGTACACCGCAGAGTACCTCCGAAAACCTACTCGCATGGACTTGCAAAGGCTTCTGAAGAAGGGCGAGATGCGAGGTTTTCCTGGGATGATAGGAAGCATCAATTGTATGCACTGGAAGTGGAAAAACTGTCCAAGTGCATGGCAAGGCGCATATGGGGACAGAAAATGATCAAAATCTATCATTTTAGAGGCAGTGGTATCTTTTGATACATGGATATGGCACGCCTTTTTCGGGGTTCCGGGGGCTCAAAATGATCTCAACGTCCTTGCCCAATCCCCAGTGTTCAACGACGTCCTGCAAGGAAAGGCACCAAAAGTCACGTACGTCGTCAACAGACGTAGGTATGACAGGCCATACTACCTAGCTGATGGCATTTACCCACGGTGGGAAACATTTGTCAAAACAGTGCCACGTCCGCGAAGTGCAAAGGAAAAACACTTTGCAAGCTGTCAAGAAGGGTGCAGGAAGGATGTGGAACGTTGTTTTGGTATCCTTCAAGCTCGTTGGGCGATCGTCAGGGGTGCTACCAGAATGTTCGATGTAGAGTCACTTTGATCCATCATGATGACGTGCGTCATTCTTTACAACATGATTGTGGAAGATGAGTTCGATTATGATGCGGTTGATGAATATGAGCCAGAGCCAGACACGATGAACAATTCAAGAACACGGATACATTGTGTGCATGATGCCACCGAAGAACTCGAGCAACACGAGCCATTAGAAAGGGATGGACGTTACAATGAAAGGGTCATTCAACGATATACTGCACTTCAAAGGTCATCTATGCACAATGATCGGCAAATTGACTTGATAGAGCACCAGTGGGCATTGAAACAAGCTGAAGATACTTAAGTTTATTTAGTATGTTTGTTTGTATTTGGTGTGTTTATGTAATTTTATTTGGTGTGTTTTTTGTAGTGAGTTTTTTATTATTTCGTATGATTATGTAATTTTATTTGGTGTGTTTTTTGTAGTGAGTTTTTTATTATTTCGTATTTTTATGTAATTTTATTTGGTGTGTTTATGTAATTCCAATTGGTGAGTTTTTAAGTTTTATTTGGTGTGTTTTATAATTTCATTATACGTGAACAATTTGATGAATAAATATTCTATTATTAGGATAAATATATTACGAAATTAAATAAATGTACTCTCACTTTAAATAAAGTACTAACTTCAATAAATTGGAAACAATATAAATAATAAATTACAACCCAAAGTTATTGGAAAACTATGGGCTCCAATTACAAAAAGTACCCTATTCATCACCACTTAGCCAATCTATGGTGCTAGGATCATCTTGTCTTGTTGTGCTAGGACCATCTTGTCTTGATCTCGCTTCTCTTGCACGCCTCCTTTGCACCACATCCGCTTTCTCCGATTGCCAAAAATATTTAGAATTTGGAGACATCCCTTCTAAACGCGTGTTCATAATGTCACGATCTCGTTGTGCAATTCTTTCTTCTTTAAGCAACTCCCTTTCTTGCCTAAGTAGCTCTCTTTCCCTCTGTTCAGCTTGAAATGCTTGTTGAATAGCTGCAGCTTTTGCCTCATCTCTAGCCTTTTCAGCCTCATATTTTGCCAATTCCCATGCCAACATCAATTCACCTTGACGAGCAAGTTCTTGCATGTACTTTCCATAATCATTCTTGGAAGCACTCCCTTTCCTCTTTGAAGCCTTCTTACCTAGAGGCCTAATTGGATAACGGGTCGACCCCGACGCTTGTTCAAGAATGGGCGTTTCAGGCATTTCTTTTCCATCTTCTTCATCAACATAGGAGCCATGATCGGGTGTAGAGTGTGGAGGGGTGTTGTGTACAAAGGTGCTGTGTAGAGGGGTGCTGTTCATGCATACTTCTGGACCAACAGGCACAACTTTGAATTTAGGACAATCTTTAACAATATTCCAACATTCCCACCGGTGGAATGATTTGTTTCTTGATTTGATTTTGGCAGCATGCTTGTGCTTGAAGTTGCTACAAACGAATAATAATGAAATTATTAGGTAACAAATAAATAATACAAACAAATAATAATAATGAAATTATTAGGTAACAAATAAATAATACAAACAAATAATAATAATAAAATTATTAGGTAACAAATAAATAATACAAACAAATAATAATAATGAAATTATTAGGTAACAAATAAATAATACAAACAAATGAATAATAATGAAATTATTAGGTAACAAATAAATAATACAAACAAATAATAATAATGAAATTATTATTAGGTAACAAATAAATAATACAAACAAATAATAATAATGAAATTATTAGGTAACAAATAATTAATACGAACAAATAATAATAATGAAATTATTAGGTAACAAATAAATAATACAAACAAATAATACTAATGAAATTATTAGGTAACTAATAAATAATACAAACAAATAATATTAATGAAATTAGGTCACAAATAAATAATACAAACAAATAATAATAATGAAATTAGGTAACAAATAAATAATACAAACAAATAATTATAATCAAATTAGGTAACAAAATAGTAATATAAACAAATAATTATAATATATTCTTACCTCATCCGCATAATTTGCCCCACTTCAAACATTACTATTAGCTTGTGTCAAGGCATCTCTCCACGTACTAAAGGAATGGCAAAGTATTTTCCAACGACTGGACATCGATTCTTTGGTTTTTTTCCCACCTATTTGCTCAAGAAATTTGGTATGAATTAAACTCCACATTTCTCACAACTGCATCTCATTACCCGTAAGGGAATTATGAGTAACTTCAACCCAGCTAGTGCACAACGCAACATCTTCAAGAAGCGACCAATTCGTACCTGCATCAGTAGTCATTTTGTGGAAAAATAATTGGATTGAAACTTTGAGAGAAAGATAGGAATTTGATTGAAAGTAGTTGAGAAAATATGAAATTGTGGTGTAAAGTAGATGGAGAAGAAGTGGTATTTATAGAAAAGTAAAAACAATTTTTTACAAATTTTTTTTTAGATTTTTTACAATTTTTTCGGATTTTTTACAATTTTTTTTAAATTTTTATTCGAATAATTAATCTCTGCCATTGGATTTAAAAATTTTTGAATTCCAACACTCTAGATTGTGCCATGTGTCACAACAGTAACTTTTCTTAATTTTAAAACTATTTTTTTTTAATTTATAAAGCAGATTAATATCAACCGTTGATCTCAAATCGAACGGTTGATATAAAATCAGCTTTTTTTTTTTTATTACCGTTGCAAATCAGACGGTTCTTATTAAAGAACCGTTGGGATCGAACGGACCGTGGGAAGCCACGTGGCTTCCCAACGATAACTGGGATGTCTGAGCGCGCGGGCCCTCCCCCCTGAAATCCTGTCGGGCGATGTGCCCCTACTCGCGAGTGAGGGGCACGCGCCTGACACAAAAAAAATATAAAAAAAAGGCCGGACCCAGCCCTTGCATCAGCGTGACGTCACAAGGCTCGGGGACCAGGCCTGTTAATTTTCCACGGGCCTGCAACTCGGGCTCCCACCCTCACTCGGGCCCTTCACCGCTGGACCTCCTCCCACCGGCCCTCGGGCCCTTTCCTAGAGCCTGTCCCCCGAGCAACAAGAATGGCTGGAGTTGCTCTTAGAGAGAAAGTTGAATGACCGACATGTGCATAACCTTCGCCATAGTTGGGTTCAAAAAAACGATGAACAGACCAAAAGAAAGACTCCACCCATCATGGACACCTGGATAGCAAGGGCAAATCCGGCACATCATTGTACTAAGACCATCTTGAATCTTAATCTATTACGATGTTAAGCAATGTCGTTTATTTTTCAGGTGCTAACCACTCGCTTGAACTACTGTATTACTTTATACATATGTTATTTATTCATATGTATATTAAGGTCCGTATGCACTTGACAGATTAATCTAGACGAAGAACTACACTCCAATGTCCAAAACCTATTAAAAACAACTTCAATCATCGTCATGCATGAATCTTGATACTCCATATATATAGGTTTTCCATGGTTTCTTTGCTTTAAGCCTTGAAGCACAAAAATGAACGAGAGAGAGAGAGAGAGAGATTACTCTTTCTAGTTTAATGGCTCCTGCTGCAGGTACGTACTTAGTTTGGGATGACTGAAGACTCATGACAGCAGCTGGTGTGATGGTTTAAGGAGTCTGCTTAACTTGACAGGGGCCCTTGCTTGCTCTCCATCATCAACCGTCAATTCATCAACCACCATTGACGAGTCCAAATGTCTGCTTTCGTGAAATTACCCTAACACTAGTTGTAATCATGTTAAGAATGTCTAACAAGTGCGAGGCCAAAATAATCATGTTTTGGTTTGGTCCACTTATAAGTAGAACCTGGATACTCTATATATATTGCATTGCATGGTAAATAATCGTTAAAACTTAATATTACGTGCTCCTCTTTTAATCTCTTGCATTCTAAGATAAACTCAACTGTTACTATATAGTGGCAAACCTGGCTAAGAATAAGTTCAACCTTTAGCTGCATCGATATTGTTGGACATACAAGAATCCTGTATCGGAAGATATACAAAACAAAATTTGACTTATATTAAATGATTCTACTTCTAATTGCACTAAAAGTTTTGTGATAAACCCACCTCCCTATTATCTAGTTTAACTCATTATGCCGTCTTCTTTCACCACCACTTGAGCTAACTCGAAGAACTTGACTCCATAGAATTTTGTTTCTGGGCTAAAACCTAAATTTTCTAAGCTAATTATTTTTAGGTTTTAGGTCACCATTGGAGATGGTTTAATACTTCCTCATAACCATACGTCTTTTTCTATATCAATTTCAAAAAGAGTTTGTTTTATCAATTTTACAGAGCTTGGAAGGCTTTTGGTCGGCAGAAGGGACCGAGTATTTTCACGACAATGATATACAAATTGCACCAATAAAGTCTGTGATTAAATATAATTAAAAAGTGATGCTATCTACATACCTATTTTTATCTTTAACACATTATATGTTAATTTTTGTCAATTAAATCTTCTTTAATTAATTCGATCTGACGATCAAAAATGAAAAGAGTGTATAAATAAAAAATAGTGTGAACAGCACCACCCTGATTAAGATTGGTCTCCCTCTCCTTCTATTTAATTCTGCCAGTAATGTGACACTATATACATGTGTGTGTGAGTTTTGACTTGTCAAATGACAACTTTCGTCACAATCCTAATCCTCTCAATTGTCCCCGGCGGGCAAAAGTGAGACTAAAATACCTCTTGAGCTGTTCAATTTTCCATGTTTTAAGATTTTTATCAATGTGCGGAACTTTTTGCAACTTGTGCTTAGATTCAATGAGTTGTCCCAACTCCTAATAATCTAAGAGCAACTCCGTCCTAAGGAAATTGCTTAAGCAGTTACTGTTCAATAAAGCAGAAATTGTTTTAGTTCAATGCTCTGGACAATATTTGCTTTGATAATTTACTTGGGGTAAAATTGCTCTAAGAGATTATTAATTGCCTCGATCATTGATATATTTTTGGTATTTGATTTCCCCAATTTTATTCTCGACGACTGTTGCTTTTGAGAAAAGATAAGTAGCCCATGTTAAAATCGAACTGCTGCTAATATTTATGTATCCTTTAGGGAAGCTTTGTTGTATATACATGATAAGATTTGGGAACACGAGTCAAACTAATCATCGGTTTTAACTTTTAAGAGGTTGACCCATGGAATGTAAGCATATAAATATTCAAATGAATATGCATTTTCCTTTTTTTAGTTTTTTACATCAGAGTTATTTAGAGCAGTGTATTACTATTTGCACTAAAATTCAAATTTATCGTTTTCATAATCTAATTAGATTAGATATCCAGTATCCTCGAATTTAAAAAATTATGTTTTATCTCACTTGTTCAGTTACCTAAAAGGAGAAAAGAATGAAACATGCCCACAATATTGATGCATGCATTTCTTCTTTCCTGAATTTTCAAACTTTGAGTGGCAATTTAAAATAATGTTAACCACACAATATTGAGCATTTGCTTTCGGAAAGAGATCATCTCCGAATCTCTTCCATCAAGGCTACCGAATCAAGTATTCCAAACCTTCCAAATTTCATCTAATGATCCACCTGTTTTGACCTCTTAAAAGCTATGATAATTCTTGGTCGTTGGATGAAATTTGGAAGGTCCAAATCATTTAATCCGATGGCCTTAATGGAAGAGATCCGGAGAGGATCTCTTTCCTTTGCTTTATGCTTTCAGCTTAACGGACAGAAAAGAAATAAGAGAACCAACAATATATTTAAGCTGTTGTAGGCATAATTTACTGAAAAATTATGGAGGCGATAGAGAGAGAAAAAGGTGCGGCAATGGAGAAGAAGAAGAGAGAGATGTGTAATTGTGGGTGTGTTCTATTCCACCTCATTGTGCCTTTATTTATAGTAGTAGGATAGGTAAAAACCTTTCCCTTTAGGATTACAACATTTAATAGGTAATCAACTCCTAATAGGAATATAAGAGATATTCCAATATATACTAGGATTTACACAATCACATTCCTAATCTAATAGGACTGCAACACTCCCCCTTGAGTGTGTAAATACTCAAGTAAATGGCGCATCAGGTCTTCAGTGATGAAGCAAGTACAATTGATGAAGTCATCGACACAATGAGTAAATGCGAGTCTCAAATCAACGGAAGAATGCATAAAAAGTAAAACTCACAAAACTTCGCTATGGTAAAACCCAAGGTGGGAGAAAAACCCATAAACTAAGGAGAAAAGTGAGAAGTTGCATTAAGTCAAAACTATACGTTATTTGGATGCAAGTAGAAGAGCTATCAAGGGTATGATCAACCCAGAATGGGTGCCTCATTAAAACCTAGTTAGGTAGCAAAAAACTAGTGGAAAAAATGCTCCTAATCATAGGGAAAAAGAGTACATTAAGATCAAGTGAGTATACTTCTGGATACTCTCCCTGAGTTTGACATAACTTCCAAATGAGAACTACAAGCATTGCATAGGATAGTTAAGCATACCAATTCCTCGGACAAGCTTCTAGAAGGTTGACTTCGGCAGTAACATCATGTAGAGGTCAGCAAGGTTGTCTGGGATCGGCTTGCATGACTTCAATCTCTTGATGTTGTGCTAATGTAGATGTAGACATAATATGTCTTGGTGTTGACTTTGTTGATGTATCATGGCTTGGTCGGGTTGACACATGCAGCATAATCTTCATGGATCGTCGTTGGGACTCAACGATGGATGAAAACACAGCAATTACTTCGAATATGCTCAACAAGAACTCCTAACCATGTCTCACTTGTGGCATAGTGAAGCAAGGTGAGTCTTGGAACGATTCGAATATTTTGCAACTAAGGTCATATCATGGACCTCCAAGATATTGTGATATCCCTAACGGTAAAGACATAATCATTTTGGGATTTTGCCTTGTGCGAGTTTGATAAGTAACTTGCGTCAGCATAACAAACAAGGCAAACATCATTTTTAGGATCAGGGGGGTTGGATCCGCTGAGATGTGTTGGGATTTGCCCTCGTAGTACCTTCAAGGTACATCTTTAATACCAATTCAGTGGTTATGTGTAAGCGCGATGCTGCATCTTTACCAAGATGAACAGCAAATGAGATGTCCTGTCTAAATACAATGAGCTAAGTACAACGAAGCGCAAAGTTGAACTTTAGATATGGAATTTCAGATTCCATAATCTCTTCAAAGGTCTCATTTGCATATAACGTATAGACGATCATAGGTATACTTAAAGGTAACACATTCGAGGTGTAGTTCGACTGGTAGACCAAAATACTGTCAGAACCATGCTTCAACTTCAAGTCAAGGCATAAAGGAGTTTTCCCAAGATCTTTCATCTCAAATTCCATCTTCAGGTGCGAGGCAGTTTTCTTAAGCTCTTCCGGAGTCTTAGTGAGATTCGTGTCGACGACATAAACTGTAACTCTAGCAATTTGGAATAAGACTTCATAGTTTAACACGCAAAGGCATAATTCATATCCCTGACTGATCAAATAATCACTTAGACGGGTATACCACATCCGTCGGATTGTAAGTGAACGCCTCAAATAAGTTAAGAGGGTGTTCCATGGTTTTGGAACTATTTAAACCAGCCCATGTAATTCTTTGGGAACTTACATGTAAATCTTTGTATCTATATCCCCATGGAGAAAACACTAACCACATTTCATCATGCTGCTATCAATCACATGACGTTTTGAGAGAAACCTTGTGTCGTAAGGCGTGTATCATATTGCATTATTTCATTCATCTCATAATGCTTCCTTTCCCACTTGTAACACAACAAGGTTATCTTGGGCAGTGTAGAGACAACAGGTCCAGTACACACTTTGGTAAGGAATTTGACCTGGATTGTAATTTCAGTTGTCCAATTAGTTCTACATTGTCACTTAATCAACGGAACACGGTTCGATATCGTCGCTTTTCATTTATGTCGGTAGCTACCATATAAGTAAAAACGTCATCGATGATAATCTCATTTCAATTCCATTTAGCTCATCCAAACTAGTATACTGGACTAAGAACTTTAAGTCTCGGGAGAAATCCGGATTAATCTCATGAGATGGAAATGATTTGAGACAGTGACCGAGTTTAGATTCATTATTGTGCCGTATTTTCCTCTTCTAGGGAAGTAAATCCTATAAACCAAATGATTTGTCGTGCTCCAAGCCAAGACAGATTGATTGGCTATCTGCCAGTGTACCGGACCGTCCAACAGGGGAGTCCAAACCGTCCAACAAAGGTAGTATACCCTCCGGGGATGTTGAGTTAACGTCCGTTAAATACGTCTATCCTTGCAATCATGTTTGCAGCTGGTATATGATCTCGTCACTTTAGTTAGATCAAAGGAATGCGCCTGGAGCAACATTCTAAAATCTAGAATTTTTCGCACTTGCTTATCATACTTGTGCGGTACGGGGATCAAGATGAGACATAGTGGGCAACGTCCACGTAAATTCGTACCGTTCTTTAGGAACGTTGACATTTTAATCTCCCCCTAACGGCGGGAAGACTGTCTCATTAAAGTGACAACTCGCAAATGAGCGGTAAAGAGATCGCATGCAAGGGCTCTAAGAGAGCTAGTGTGAAGGAGAATCATGATCGACAAAAGAAACACATCCTTTTTTTAGGACCCATGGTGGTACGTTGCGGCGGCACAACTTGGCACATGGAATGCACACCTAAATACGTAAATATGAAAATCGTCAGGTTCGTACCCAGTAACCAACTGTAATGTCATATAGGTTGGGTGGCAATGGGCCTCAAGACGGACCAACATAACTATGTACAAGGATTGCATAGCCCTAGGCAGAAACTGAAGACTTGGTATGTTTACCAAAATTCGGGCGATCATTCAAATTGCGCTTTATGATCGTTAGGCAAGGCTATTTGAGGTGAACATGGGAATTTCAATGTTCAATTATAAACCCAAAACGACATGCAATATTTTATCGAAAACCGTTGATATAAATTCTCTGGCATTATCCAGTCTCCCGGACCTTAAGGGATAAGTAGGGTGGTGGACCCTTAATCAGCCAGGAGGTTTAGCAGCAATGTGTGTGGACAAACATGTGACCAGTTTGTCGATTCATCAACCAAAACCATAAGTATTTGTATGGTCCGCGTTTTGGTTATATTAGTCAACATATATTCCCTTGAATCCATTGTGAAAAAAAAAAGGTGATTTCGTATCTTTGCAAGAAATGATATAGAAAATCAATTTCCCTAATGAGCAGGCTTGGCAAAGTGTGCTTGTAGGCATAAGATCTTTACTTCGGGTAAGAAGATGCGTCGTAGTATCATTGTTCGACCTAAGTGTCCCAAAAGGTAGTGCTAAAACAAGTAAATTGCTCAATCACCCAACTCCAAGCTGGCCACATGTGGTGTATACCCAGTTGGGAGACAACCCATTGGCCCCAAATCAAAGCTTTAGGCTTATTTTTGGAGGTGGTGCAAAGATATTTCACTCTATTTTCTTTAGTGATTTCATTTATGATTATTGTCATCTCAAATATCCTTAAAAACTCAACGTCAGGGAGAATTTAAGGTCCCTTAAATGGTGATGCAGTACCATTCATACAACGAGGAGCGTGCCAATGCTCTTAATCAGGTTGGATAGACTTGAAGTCGTTGTTAGAGATTTGATTTAGGTGTAAAGTTAGTGTGCGTAGTACGCATTCATCCAAACAACTAACTTTCCCACATTCCTACCTAATCACGTGTTTAATTGGCAATATCAATAAGATTATTCATAAGTAAAACATACACCAAACGTGAATCCAAGACCATGAAAAAATGTTCACAAATTAAATGGTTTACTAAGGGGGATTCGGCCAACAAGGCTATCCATGTCAAAATTCTGCTATTCCAACAGTGTTTGGTGGAGCAAAATTAGTCTCACATATTGACTATTAGAATGGTACTCCTTAACAACATTGGTAAGGGCACGAACAGGTGCATAACTAATGATCTATTCCATTCAGAAGGAAGTAGATTCTGCAGGGTTAAGGTTCGACAATATTTTCCCTTATTCTTGAAGTTTTAGGTCTTAGGTACCAAGGATGATGCTTCGGGCATGATGCCACACCTTGGTAGGCCCTGATTCTACCATATGTTGTAAAAACAAACTCGAAATTGGTTGTGAGAGAATATGTCATTCGGTGTATCCCTGCCAAAGCAGTGTATCACCATTCGATAAGCTTTGATCAAACTGGGTCGAGCAATTCGGTAGACTCCAGCCGAACTGGATCCATACCTTTTTCTCACGTTTGTGGTAGTAATCAGATCCGAGAATTTGGTAAACTTTCGTTTTCTACATTGCTGCTTCAAGGGTGAGTTAGAAACATGGAAGGACAAGAAAAGTTTTCTTTAGTAAAAAAATTGATCGGATTTATAAACTTCAGAATTGTATTCATTCATGGACATAATCATGGTGTGCTTCAGGCAATGTCCTTCATGATTAGACGGTCCGTAGAAGCGAGCCAAAGAGCCATGGAATCCTCGATCGGGAGGTATTTCCATTTGTAATGCTTTGAGCATAAGTCTTCGAATGAAGATCATGACGGAAGCTTATTTAGCTCTTCCATGCCATTGTTGGCTTCAATGGTTTCTCAGCTTCTTGATAGTCAAGTGGAGATTCACGTCTTGTACCCCACATAAAGTGGTTTCTAATAGAAAATGTCCAATTCTAGAAAATCAAACTTATGACAATTCGACAATCCACTGAATTGGAGGGAACAAGATTGTGATTGGTGCTATGGGAATGAATCATCCATAAGCATCAAAGTTAGAACATTCAAGTTCTAAGACATGGTTTTCATGAAACAAACGTCAGGTTTTCATGGGTGTATTGTTTTATGAAAACTTCGGGTTTCAAATGCACTAAATTTTAAACTATAGGTTCAATTTAGTTTATGAACGTTTAGTTCATAAAAGAGAGGTTCTTGCAAGAACACATAATGCAATATACAACTAAGTGTAGTGGATTTGAGGTTCTTCGGGAACTCAAGTGTGAATGCTTCAGGACTACGAAAGTAAGTCAACGATTCAAAGTATAAAAATAAATTATTGAATCGTTAATGTCCAAAAGTGATATTCAGGTCAATAATTTTGGATTAATTATCAGATTAATGGATTGCAGGTCATTTTTAATTAATTCAATAGATCGGTACCATTCGAGGTCGATTGTAGAAGCAAAAAATAAAATTTGTCTAGGCCCATTAATTATTTAATGTTGGCTGTAGGCCTCACAAATAAATTATAAGGCCCAAATTGGGCTCGGGTTAAATAAATAACAACCCTAGCAAACTGGGTTGTGAGCCGTGACAAAAAGGAAGCCTAACCTGGGCTTGGGTTGTAATAGAAGGCAGCCCAGCGAATTGCTAGAGTTTTTCACTCTGGGGACTAGTGGTCCATACTACCAAAATCCTAGGAAAAAGAAAGGCAGCCCAGTCAGCGTGTGCAAGCTGCAGGCTTGCAATAAGAAAGTGGGCCGTGTAAGGCTGCTGCAGGCAGCCTAACAAATTGCAAAAGTTAGATTGCAGGATTACTGCAATCACAGGCCAAGGAAAAGAGGAGTAGCCCAGCAGTATTAGGTTGCTGGCTGTGTAACCCAGGACAGGCTGGGATGCAAGCCAAAATAAAAGTAAAAAATCAGAAGCAGCAGACTTGTGATATGCGAGCCTAAGGCTGCAAGTTTGTCAAGTAAAAAAAGCCCATCGTGTCGTGCACAGAAAAACCCAAAAAAAATGGAGCTGCTGAGTTGGCTTGGCTTCAGGCTAGCTAGGCGCGGCTCAACGATTTTCCTTTTTTTTTTTTTTTCAAAATCTAGGGTTTGAAAAACCCTAATTGCTTCTATTTTATTTCGATTCTTTGACTCACAAATTCCTCATAGCGATTTAATTACGTAATGCATGAAACAAATATATATATTGACATATATATATATATATATATATATATATATATATATATATATATATATCGGAAGAAAAATATAAATATAGGGGGTTCATGCATCATCAGGAATGTTTTCATGCTTCAAGGTCGTTTCAAATATCTTACTTTATTTTAAGCGTACCTGATTGGCAGAAAACAACAAAAGCCTTTGAATTTGTAGAAGATTCTTCTTGGAAAGTCGGAATTGCATCTCCAAAGTGTTGTATCACGTTCAACACAGAAAAATTAAATTGAATCAATAGCATGTAGTTCAATTCAATAAAATAATAAATTAATCATAAAAAGAATGATTAAAACGTAATACTCCCCTGATTGAAGATCAAACTCTCTTTAGCACAACATCAAGAGCGTGCTGATAACGTGTTGTAGGCATAATTTACTGAACAATTATGGAGGCGATAGAGAGAGAAAAATGTGCGGCAATGGAGAAGAAGAAGAGAGAGATGTGTAATTGTGGGTGTGTTCTATTCCATCTCATTGTGCCTTTATTTATAGTAGTAGGATAGGTAAAGACCTTTCTCTTTAGGATTACAACATTTAATAGGCAATCAACTCCTAATAGGAATATTTCCAAGATATACTAGGATTTACACAATCACATTTCTAATCTAATAGGATTGCAACATAAGCTACTTTTTCTTTATCTTTTTATGTTGTTTTCTAATTAAACTTTTGGCTAATTGGGTTTAAATATTAGAAAAACTAATGAAAAGAGCTTGAAAAGTTTGAGTTTTAATAATAAAGACAAAATAAAGGGTAAAGTGAATAGTACCATGATTGACTTTTTAGTGTAAAAATATGGTTTTTCGTTAAAATGAACAAATATCGGAAGTTTTTCATTAAAGTTCCCTTTAAATATTTTGTACATGTGAACCAATTATGCAAGTGGTCCACTAATTCTTTGGTTTAATACAAGAGTAATACTATGTAGACGAAATTTGTAGATTAAATTACAAACTAAATAATATGTCATCAATAAAAAATAAGCATGTTAATCAACAATTAAGTAATAATCCAATCATAAACTTTCATGTCATTTGGTTTACAATATATGATCTACAAATTAGTCTCCCTAGCATCACCCTTAATACAAAGCAGGTATTTTTTACTACAAAAAATACTGAAATGGAAAACAAAAAGGTAAAATAATACACTTGAATTGAAGCACTGATATATATACACACAAAAAAAAAGATGAATATAGTTTATATCAATGTTTTAAAAAACTAGCCTCTGGGGCGCGCCTAGGGGGCCTCTGGGCGTGAAGGCTAACACCTCAGTTTTGATGGAATGGGCAAAAGGCTTCGTTGGAGACGCTGAGGCAGCGGAGGCGCGCCTCAAGGCGTCTAGGTGCCTTGTTTGCCCTTTTTATTTTTTATTTTTTATTTTTTTATTTTAAACCACCCAAACCCAAAACAACGTCGTTTGGGTAAGGGTTTTGAGTTTTAATTCCAGAAATCCACCATACAAGGACCATACATACCTTCGATCATCCTCTGCTTTCTTCACCCTCTTCTTTAGCGCACCAAAACAGCAGTCGCCGCCCGCTTGGAGCAGCAACGGTTGCCACGCCGCCGTCAAACACTGGTGTGAACTATGAGTCGTGATGTAATACTTTTGGCTTGATATGGGAGTTGAGGAGCAATTTGGGGTAGGGGTAGGAAAGAGGGAGCATTCTGGGATAGGGTTAGGTGCGATACTACAATGTAGTAGTTTTGGGTATGAGATATGGAACAGTCAAGGATAAAGGCAGGTCTTTTAATTCTTTTATTTCTTTTTAAACTTTAAATAATTTTACTGAAATAAACCTGCTCTCACCATCTGTACCGGGTAAGTTCTTGAAAAGTGCTTCTGACTCCAACTGTCTAGTGCCATAAATCTGGGGCAACATTTGACTCAGAATGGTTGGTGTATAAATTAATAAATTGTTGGTGAGAAATTACCTTTTGAATGAATGATTGATTTCTTTGTTTGTATTACATTTTGAATGATGAATTTAGATGATATTACGTTTGAATGATAAATTTAGATGATATTATCTTTTGAATGACTATGGATTTGAATGATAAATTGAGAATGGATGTTTATTTTACAAAGTATTATTTTTTTACACATTAATGTATAATATATAAATCATATATATATAAAAAAATTTAATCCCGTAAGGCTTCGCCTCACGCCTAGGCCGGGCTTCACCTCGGACGCCTCACCCACACCTCACGCTTTTAATACATTGATTTATATACAAGTACATACAAATATGGTTTTCGTAAATATACATGTATTATTTTTTTTCAAGATTTTTACTCTTTCTGTTGGTAGTTAAAAGGGAATAGTTTTCAAGGACTCAAGACAACTTCACTATGTACACTACCATCCTCCATTCTTATCCAAGATTTAACAGAGAAAGGCTGCTCGGTGATTTCCACAATTCTAGCTCCTCTGTCCCAGTTTCCGTACCCACCATAACCGGTATGCCGAGCAAAACATAGCCACAGTTTTTCGTAGGGGCAACACCAGTCTAATCCATGGTTGTGTCCTACAAATATTGCCTGCAACAACCCAAAGAAAATGAATAGATCAATTTAACATAAAAGTATATCATCTGACTGTATCCTATGGTACGTTTCGCCATTCTATAAATTTTCGGTGACTTGATTCAGACAGTAATTCAAGGTGGGAACAAATAGAAACATATAGAGTATCATATAAATAAAATTTAAGGGGCAAAGCTAAGTCAAGACACAGAAAGAAACACAACATTGACTTCAGGAAGACTGCAAGAAGATTGCAAGTTTCATGCTTTTGCAATGTACGATTGTCAACTGGAAGGATCACGACTGAGTTTGTCGGAAATTCAGAATAGAATAGTACAGAACATTAACTTTAGGAATCATCAATTTGATATGCTTCTATCACTAATAACTTATTAACAAATATTCGTTTCCTAAAGGCTAAAGGAAATTGTCATAGAATTGGGAGGGGTGTGTGTGTGTGTCTGAATAGAACTATCCCAAATTGTTCCGTTGTTTTCTCATGATAGGAAAATCAATTGGTTGCTACGATAGTTGCACTGCTGCATTTTACACAATAAGCAAAGACTGTTATCATTTACATATATCAGACAAGTCGAGCAAGAAAGAGAATTCAGCGCAAGTCACTAGAGAACAGATGGATATCACCTTCTCCAGCATGCAAAAACTTATGATGAAAGTTATGGTTCGACCAAAAACGTCAGTACAAAGCAAACCATGAATCTGTAGACTCTAGAATTGCCAAGAACCAACTAGGATTTGAACAGAAAATTTAAACCTAAGCACTAATACCTTTGGATGCAAGTCGCTTGCCATGTTTTTTTCACTACCAGTGGTACACTCAGTCAATGTATCTTGGTTATCATTTGACAATGTTTGGCAGTCTGATTGTGAAATTAGAACTCTCCATCCCTCCCATCATCTCTGAAATGGGGGTGTATTGGTTTTTATTCCTGAGCTCCATCAATTAGTTTAAAGCAACGGTTTAGTTATATTTCTTAGGAACTAATACAGATCCAGTTGATTTTCCTAAGCGATCACTCAACTAGTCCATTCCATAATGCCAATCCCCACAGGAATACATGTAGTTGACCTGTTGGATGCTACATAGGAGCATTTCAGTTGGCTGCTCCCTCTTCAGTATTCATTTTTTCTCTTTCGATGTTCCTCTATTTGCAGAAGGATGTTAAGGTTGGAACATCCAACCTAAACCTCTTTTTTTGGTCAACAACAACAACAAAGCCTTTTCCCACTAAATGGGGTTGGCTATATGAATCCTAGAACGCCATTGCACTCGGTTCTGTGTCACGTCTTCCGTTAGATCCAAATACTCTACGTCTTTTCTTAGAGTCTTCCAAAATCTTCCTAGGTCTTCCTCTTACCCTTCGTCCCTTTACATCTTCTAACCGGAGCGTCAGTAGGCCTTCGTTTCACATGTCCAAACCACCGTAATCGATTTTCTCTCATCTTTCCTTCAACGAAGCATTCTCATCCAACGAAGCATTCTCATCTCCGCTACACCCATTTTATGTAAGTGTTGATGCTTCACCGCCCCACCTTTTTTTTTCTGTCAATGGAAATATTTCATAAATCTGGCAAACATAGTCAAGCAAAGAGCAGGGAGGAGATACAATAAAAAAGAACGTGCTAGTGATGCCCAGTCTAGTCACTGACGACACCAACAGATCACTAACATCAACTACCTATGCCAAAAGGCAACCAAAAGAAAAGGGAAGAGGAATTACACTCCATCTTCCATTCTACAACAGATTTAAACAGGTAGACATGGCAAGCCACCTCGAGACAGAACCAACAAAAGAGAGGGAGGTGGCCTTGAGGCCCAATGGTGACAACTGACAACTCACCCTCTTGATTCCCAATGATGCTGCCACATGAGCTGCTTGATTTGCCTCACGGTGAATTCCATCACACTTGGTAAAAGATGCAGCTTTCCTCCAGATAGCTTCAACGATTGGAAAATTTCTCCAAGGGCCCCTGATTGACTTGCGAGAGATGAAATCAATCACGACTTCAAATCACTTTCCACAACCAAATTAAGAACCCTAGTATCACTCACTAAATTGAGGCCAACAAAGATTGCCTCAGCTTCCACTTCCACTTCCCCAGAGGAGGATTGGTTAAGGTGGGAATGTTCAACATCTATCAAGACACCGCCTTTGTTAAGAATAAGGAACATGGTTTAGCATCTGATTTTACTCCAATGACCACTTACGTACGAGGTTTCCAAGCCCCATGGGTATTGACTTTGAAATACGGTGGCAAGGAAGAAGCAATCTAGCTTCTTGTTTGGTACTCAAACTATAGGCTTTAGGGCCAGTGCATCTATCCAACCTAACATCTGGAATTTTTACATAACACAACTCTCATGTATGGCAAGACTTAACCAAACATGTTCATGAATTATATCAAGTCAGTAACATGGAGAATCTGTGACTAAGGTGGTTCTCACATTCAGGTATAATGTTAAAATAAGAGCATTCAACCAAATCACAACGGGTCGAGAAGCCCCTGATTTTATATATTGCAGTTGCAAAGCTTGTTTAGAAAATATTGAATTTAAAAAATCTTTATGAGCTTCTGATATTTAAGTTCATAAGACTAAACCTAGCTTATGATACGGTTAAACATTCATGTTTGTTAATATTTAATAACTTCATTATACATGTAATCTAATGATGGTGGATGTGCCCTACACGAATGCATGCCAAATTTTAACAGGGATAAGCATTTGACCTAACTCACCTTGGCAGAAGGCCTTTCAACCAAAAGTTTCATGATACCCATTTCAGCTTCTTGAGTTGCTACTCTCTCCTTGTTAATTGAACCCACACAAGGCTTGTGTATACTGAACCATGGAGCCGCCTTCTTATAAGCACGACTTGGTATATGCCAAAAGATTATCTCTGGCACCCTGCCAAATAAGGATTCTTTGATTGACAAGAAATAAGAGAAGAACAATAAATCTCGGCAAGCAGTCAGGTAAATCTCTTTCAGCACAGGCACAAAATAAAAAAAGTCGAAATTCTAAATTCTGGTATGAGATATGTACTTGTACTCAGGAAAAATCTGATGCTAAGCCATGTTCCTCTTGTCAATAAGGTGAAAAAAAAAGGGATAAAATGATGTTCGTTCCACAATTTTCTACCTTGAATCAGGGTTCATCTCTAGAGCTTTCTGGCGGAACCATTCTGCTTGGGCACTGGATATAATTTCTGGGTAGGAACCACCACCAGAATCTAGGAAGTACAAAAATGCCACAGGTGACTTGGGATTGTCGGACGACAAAAGTTGGAGGACATAGTTGGATATACTAGGCCAAAGTTCTTTAGGACCATATCGAGAGTATGATAGCGTGTTACGCTCAATCTCATTTTTCATTAACCCCAGACGTTGTGTGCCCTCAAAGCGACACTCTTCTTCTCCTTCATAACAGACAGCCTTGTGTTAGACTAACTAGTATCCAAATGTTTTTCTCACTGTATTGATCAAATTAACAACATAATAGATAAAACTTCTCATCCACCTGAGCATGATGAATTGGCTACACGGCAACGAATTTCAGGAATTCCAGGGGATGAAAACCACTCAATTGGCCACACAAATGCTGCATCATCGTGGTTTCCAAACACACTTGCCCAAGGAATACCCCTAGCTCTTGTTGGAGAAACTGCCTGATCCCAGTACAAGCTTGCATTTTTAATCGCTATATTGTTGGCTGTGATGACATCTCCGAGATAGATAACGAAATCTGCAATTTACTTTTCATTCCTTAGAATCTATAACGACACAGCAACGGGAATACATAGTAAGACAGGCAGGTTTACAGGCTAGATTAAATAACAAATTTCATACTCTACCAGCTTCAAGACAACAACCAGAAATGTGAAACATAAAAAAGAACATAAATTTGGTTCAAAGAAAATGGAAAAGAACAGACCAAGATCTTGTATAATATACAATATACTTGATGATATGTATCATCAAATTCAACTTTACGAAACCGGAAAACGATAGCCCTTCGCATGTTGATTAACATTAACTTAACCTAATGAACGCCCATTCTTTAGGTTGGTTTAAACTAAACAAAGTGCCCAAAATCTAGGCCGAGATTAGGCGAATTTTGAACATTAACACTGTTTTCCAATTTCCAAAATACCAATTTCATGTCACAGGGCAACAATATGCTTAAAATTTAAGGTTAAGATTTTGATTATCAATCTCAATTAGTATGAAAAGGATCATTAGCAATCCTGGACATACTCTAATAACAATAGAGCACCAACACACACCCACAAGTTTAAATCATTTTTCTCCATGTTTTCCTGAACATGTTTATACTAGCACTGCCCTCTACTGGAATTCCTCTCCATTTGTAAACGGCAAGTCTTAGACTCGACTTTCATAAATAACGAGTCCAACGCTAAATTATTACTGACTTATTGTGTGACTTAGCCGAACATGATACTCGATATTGTAGTCTCAAAAGAAATGGAAGCTAAATATAAAACTACATACAAAAGTCAACACATGAGAAATGAAAAGAGAAAATGGATGACTTCACCTGGGGTTTCATCGTCGAGAACGGAGGACATGACCTTGATAGACTTCACATCCTGGAGTGGACCCCAATGGGTCCACGCGTCCTCTCCGAAATGCAGGTCGGCAAACAGAGCGATCTTGAACGGTGCGGTGGACCGTAGCTGATGGCAACCTTCTTCCGCCTTAGTCGGTAGAGCGACGGCGGAGATGAGCAGAAAGTAGAAGAGTTTAGCTATCATCACTTGAGTTACACTGGGCAGCAGCCAGCAGACAGACGGCATTCCTTCACGATATGACCATAGATTCATAGTGGCTGTGGCTTTCTGGTGGGAAAATGGCGAAATTACGGAATTCTCCCTGGCTTTCTGCTTCCACCGCTTGGCCCTGTGTCCAAAACTTCGTCTTTTTCATCAATTTTTCTCCGATGCTACCCAACACTGAATATAATATTATTTATAATTTTATGCTAAGCGGGTGAGAATGGACAAAATATTACAATATGCTAGCATTAATATGATTCAAATTCGTTTTTTGTAAGAATCAAACTTAATGTGGTTCACAAGGAAAAATGAATAGCATTAGACCCTAATACTAAGTGGTAATTATATCATGATTGAAAATAAAAGATATGTATTGTGGAAATTAAACTTAATTATTAAGGTAATTATAGAGTTATTGGAAATATGTTTTTATGTGTGTCACAATTGCACACTAACAAAATTATTGAAAGAGTTTCAACAGAAAGACCACATTAAAATGCGTAATAAAAGTCAAACACTAAGTGGTGTAGTCATATAAGGATTTTAAAAGACTTTAGAATCCTAAGGTAATCAACTACGATTTTATTAGATTTTAAAAGGGTTGTTGATGCACAAAATCAGTGAGGACTTTGGTACAACAGAAAGTGTTAAGTTTGTGACATTCGCTAGATTGCTCCGGTCACTAGTATGGATAAGTATGTAAATGGATAGAGATAAGGAAGCAAACACAAGATGTACGTGGTTCACCCAGATTGGCTACGTCCACAGAGTAGAGGAGTTTTCATTAATTGTGAAGGGTTTACACAAGTACATAGGTTCAAGCTCTCCTTTAGTGAGTACAAGTGAATGATTTAGTATAAATGACATTAGGAAATATTGTGAGAGAATGATCTCTATTTATAGAAGAGAGTTTCTAGTTTCATTCTGACATTGACACGTGTCGTGTTGTGATTGGCTTCTGATGTTGACACGTGTCGCACTATGATTGGCTTCTGATGTCGACACGTGTCACGCTGTGATTGGCCTCCTGGTTGGAGGGAAACTCTTCTGGGTCCTTAACGGTATAACATTGACCGATGCTCAGTAGTTTCCGGATTGATCAAGTATGGTATAAACAGTGCTCCCCTAAGTTCCCGAGTGAGGGAAGCTCATCGATTGGGGACTTGCAAGATCCAAGCTATTGAGTAATCACGAAACTTCTAAGTACCGAAGTGTGGTATCATTTTCACTTGCCTTATCTGTCTCATATGTAGATGTGGCATCTTCTCTAGAAGTACTTTTCCTTCATCCAGGGGTGGTGTCTTTAATCGATGAAGATGCAAAAGGTAATGTATCAATTTCACTTGAAACTTACTTGTAGTTTCGGGCTTAGTCAAGTGCGATACAACCCTATAGTAGAAGTCCCCCAAGTCGCCGAGCTAGAAGATTTACTGAAAGAGGAAACAGACATGGTAAGCAATCAGACTTCCAAGAAATCAACCTGGATCAGAGGTTCGACTTCGACTTCCGGTTAATTGTTCTCCTTCTCCTTGTGTCGTAAACAGCAACAAGGATAAGGAGAAGCAAATGGAGAAGAGATGATATGAGATACTTTTGCTTTTAAAGAAGTAACTTTCCACAGGCTTATTCTTGAACTAGACTAGAGGGTTTTCTGGTTTCCTCCAAAGTATAAGGCTGACTAAAGAATTTGAGGGTCAAAACAAATCCATCAAATTTAAAGTACATTCGACCTTGATGATATGGGATATTGCTGTTGACAAAGTAATGGATGTATCGGCACGTGTTCTGTTGCGCTTGTCTCCCCATGATTCCTTGTATCCTTCTCACTTGCCTTATCTGTTCCTCAAGCAGATGTGGTATCTTTTCTAGAAGCATAAGATGTTGAAGATGAGTACTCGAGAGCAATGCCAAGTAAGTAATCGAGCAAGGGGTTCCAGGCAGTCAGTTCCTAACTGGAAGCTTGATTCCAAGTGCTAACTGATTGCTCTTTTTCTCCTTGTCTTGTAGGTAAGAACAAGGGCAAAGGAAAAGACAGGGAAAAAGCATGATATGGGATATTCTTGCTTTTGACCCTGATGATATGAGATACTCTTACTCTGGTGTGGCTGGTTTGCATAGGTATTATTGGGGGGAAGAAAACTGAGTATTTCGAGAGGTTTCGTTGGGAATGCCCTCTCAGATATGAGGAAGGGTTGAGCATTTTTGCAGGTCTGCCTGTCCGTGGAGGATGAAGGTCGACATATATAGGAGTCTCCCTAACAACAAGTAGTAATGCTATTCCTTTACCCTTTTTGGTCGTAGCAATGCAGTGGGAGCTGCAAGCTTCACATGTTTTAACTTTGTCAGAGCACTTTGAAAAAGTGGTATGTGGTATATGGAAAGCTGATGTTGCGTGTGAAGATTGTAGACAAGCTTTATCCAAGGAAATCTGGCTCTCGAAGTTCGGAGAGCGATGCCTCTTCGGTTTTTGAACAAGCAATCATGTCGGGGATCTGGCTTTCGAGATTTGGAGAGCAGTGCCTTTTCGATTTTTGAAAAAGCAATCCCATTGGGAGTCTGGCTCTTGAGATTCGGAAAGCGGTGCCTCTTCGATTTTTGAGAAAGTAATCCTGTTGGGAGTCTGGCTTTTTAGATTCGGAGGGCGGTGCCTTTTCGATTTTTTAGCAAGTAATAATGCTATTCCTTTACCCTTCTTGGTCATAGTAATGTAGTTGGAGCTACAAGCTTCACACGTTTTAACTTTGTCAGAGCACTTTGAAAAAGTGGTCTGTGGTATCTGGAAAGGTGATGTTGCGTGTAAAGATTGCAGACAAGTTTATCCAAGGAAATCTGGCTCTCGAAGTTTGGAGAGCGATGCCTCTTCGATTTTTGAACAAGTAATCATGTCGAGGATCTGGCTCTTGAGATTCAGAGAACAATGCCTCTTCAATTTTTGAGAAAGCAATCCTGTTGGGAGTCTGACTCTTGAGATTCGGAGAGCAATGTCTCTTCAATTTTTAAGAAAGTAATCCTGTTGGGAGTCTGGCTCTCGAGATTCGGAGAGTGGTTCATCTTCGATTTTTTAGCAAGCAATCTTGTTGGGAGTGTTTTCTCGAATGTGAGTAAAGGTTGGGCATTTTTGCCAGTTTGCCTTGCCACGGAGCACGGAGGTTGACACACATTGGGACTTTCTAGTTATCAAATAGTGGTGCTGTTCGTTTACCCTTGTGGGTAATAGTAGGGTAGCTGGACCTTCAAAATTTATGTGCCTAAACTTTGTCAGAGATCTTTGGAAAAGTTATATGTGGTACCCAATGAGCTGATGTTGCGTGTGGAAAGTGGTGCCTCTTCGAAATCCGGAGAGTGGTGCCTCTTCGATTTTTGAACCAACGGCCATGTTGCCGTTTTTTTTATAAGGGCACCAATTGTGTGCAAGGAGTACATTTAGAGAGTTATTGCTTGTAGGAATTTTCTCCTTACTTCAGAGATTTATTGCACCTCATTTCTCCTTCATCATTTCTGAGAATGTCTGGCCCATCCGACCGTCGTTTTGACTTGAACTTTGGTAAAGAGGCAGCCATGCCTTCTCAAGACAACATATGGCGCCCATTCTTCTTATCCTTTATTGGTCCTCTTACCATTGGAGACTATGTGATGAAGAATGATATGACCGCTGCGGTGGTGGCCAGGAACCTTCTCACTCCCAAAGATAATAGACTACTTTCCAAACGGTCTGATGAGTTGGCTGTTAAAGATTCTCTGACTTTCAGTGTTCAGTGTGCAGGTTCTGTGCCTAATATTGCCCAACGCCTATTTGCTCAAACCTACCAAGTTGAATCATTGGTGGTTAAAATGATAAGTCTTAAACAGGAGATCAAAGGGCTCAAGCATGAGAATAAATAGTTGCACTGGCTCGCATATGACTATGCTACAGAAATGAAGAGAAAGCTCGACCAGCTGCAGGAATCTGATGGTCAGATTTTACTTGATCATCAGAGGTTTGTGGGTTTGTTCCAAAGGCATTTATTGCCTTCGTCTTCTGGGGCTGCTCCAAATGATCAACCTTCGGTGCCTCCTCCTTCTGGGGTTCTGCCTAGTACTAAGGCTCCGAATAATCACCCTCTAGTGCCTCTTCGTTCTGGGGCTCTGCTGACTGCTGAGACTTCTCCTGAGTAACCTTTGTGAAGGCTCCCTCTTGTTTGTTTATTTTGATTCATGTATATGTACATATTTGTAACTTATCGGAGATATCAATAAACAAGCTTTGCTTCATTTCAACATATTGTGTTAAATACACCAAGACCTTCACTAAGTTCTTTGAATTTTTTCTTTTGTTGAAGCTTGTATGTTGAAGCTTTGTGAGTGAAGTATGTAGGTTGAGGTAGTGCTCCCTTAATTTCCCGAGTGAGGAAAACTTCTCGTTTGGAGACTTGAAAAATCCAAGTCACTGAGTGGTTGTGAGACTTCCGAGTATTAAGGTGCAGTAGCATATGGTAGGAGTCCCCCAAATCTCCGGTCAAGGGAATTGACGAATGAGGCATTTCTTTTCTAAGTGGTAGCCTAAAACTCCTTCTTCATATATATTTGTTATGAAAGTTGTTAGGACCAAAGAAGATGAGGCTTAGGCAATTTTTTTTTTTCGATTTTTTGAATTTTTGAATTTTCGAATTTTTGAATTTTTAAATTTTAGAATTTCCGAAAAAAAAAAATATATATATATATATATATTAAAGCTTTGTAGGTGAAGCTTTGGTGTTAAAGCTTTGTAGGTGAAACTTTGGTGTTGAATCTTTGTAGGTGAACCTTTGTTGGGCACCATGAATTGATTTTGCTTCACACTATCTTGATCAAGATAGTGTGAAGCTTTTGTAGATGAAGTTTTTGTGTTGAAGCTTTATAGGTGAAGCTTTTGTGGGTCAAGCTTTTGTTGGTGAAGCTTTTGTGGGTCAAGCTTTTGTGGGTCAAGCTTTTGTGGGTCAAGCTTTTGTAGGCTTTTGTGGGTGAAGCTTTTGTAGGTGAAGCTTTTGTGGGTGAAGCTTTTGTGGGTCAAGTTTTTGTGGGTGAAGCTTTTGTAGGTCAAGCTTTGGAGTTGAAGCTTTTGTGTTGAAGCTTTTGTGGGTGAAGCTTTTGTGTTGAAGCTTTTGTAGGTGAAGCTTTGGTGTTGAAGCTTTGTAGGTGAAGCTTTGGAGTTGATGCTTTTGTTGGGTACCATGAATTGATTTGCTTCACACTATCTTGATTAAGATAGTGTGAAGCTTTTGAGAATTTGTAGTTGTCCTCAATTGATGAAGCTTTTGTTGGTGAAGCTTTTGTTGGTGAAGCTTTTATGGGTGAAACTTTTGTGTTAAAGCTTTTGTAAGTGAAGCTTTGGAGTTGAAGCTTTGTAGGTGAAGCTTTGGAGTTGAAGCTTTTGTTGGGTACCATTAATTGATTATGCTTCACACTATCTTGATCAAGATAGTGTGAAGCTTTTGAGAATTTGTAGTTGTCCTCCATTGATGAAGCTTTTGTTGGTGAAGCTTTATAGGTGAAGCTTTGGAGTTGAAGCTTTGTAGGTGAAGCTTTGGAGTTGAAGCTTTTGTTGGTGAAGCTTTGGAGTTGAAGCTTTTGTTGGGTACCATGAATTGATTTTGCTTCACACTATCTTGATCAAGATAGTGTGAAGCTTTTGAGAATTTGTAGTTGTCCTCCATTGATGAAGCTTTGTTGAATTTCCCTTTTATTTATTTATTTATTTTTTTTGGAAAACTAGAAATTTGAAAATGTGGAAGAGACAACATATACAAATTTTGCTTCCATACTGTTGAGCAAGAGATTGTGATGCAAGCCACACCTTGTAGTAGTCGAAGGTTTGGATGAACCATATAAATTGAATTTGCTTCGAAGGTTTGAGAATTGTAGTTGCCCTCCATTGATGAAGCTTTTGTTGGCACCATAAATTGGTTTTGCTTCACACTGTCTTGATCAAGAGTGTATGAAGCTTTTGAGAATTATGGTTGCCCTCCATTGATCAAGCTCTTGTTGGCACCATAAATTGGTTTTGCTTCACATTGTCTTGATCAAGAGTGTGTGAAACTTTTGAGAATTGTGGTTGAACTCCTTTGATGAAGCTCTTGTTGGCACCATAAATTGGTTTTGCTTCACACTATCTTAAGCAAGAGTGTGTGAAGTTTTTGAGAATTGTGGTTGCCCTCCATTGATGAAGCTCTTGTTGGCACCATAAATTGGTTTTGCTTCACACTATCTTGATCAAAAGTGTGTGAAGCTTTTGAGAATTGTGGTTGCCCTCTATTGATGAAGCTCTTATTGGCACCATAAATTGGTTTTGCTTCATACTGTCTTGATTAAAAGTGTGTGAAACTTTTGAGAATTGTAGTGTTTGCATTGTTACAGAGGGGAAATGTTTGAAGCAAATGCAAGAGGGCTGAATAACTTGATCTTCGTCTGCCATGCACTGAAGTTGTTATTGGCTTGCAATAAGACTTTGTTGGTGACTATAACTCTTGTTAGGCATAAGTGCTCCCTTAGTTGAGTTGTCAAACTTGAGGGTTTTTGATTATTTGTGAATGCTAGGAGTTCACATGTACAAGTTGTACCACTCGTCTTCTAGTAGGTGGAATGAATAGTGAGTTGCTTTCATCACTTGGTTAGTGGTACGAATGTGAGTTCCTTCATCACCTTTCATCACATTTCATCACCTGGTTGGTGGCATGAATGGCAAGTTGCCAAATGATATTAAAGTACGGGTTGTACATTTCATCACTTGGTTGGTGGCATGAATATGAGTTCCTTCTTCACTTGGTTGGTGGCAAGAGTGGCAAGTTGCCAAATGATATTAGAGTACTGGTTGTACATTTCATCACTTGGTTGGTGGCATGAAGGAGAGTACGGGTTGTACATTTCATCACCTGGTTTGTGGCATGAAGATGAGTTCCTTATTCACCTGGTTAGTGGCATGAGTGGCAAGTTGCCAAATGATATTAGAGTACAGGTTGTACATTTCATCACCTGGTTGGTGGCACAAAGATAAGTTCCTTCTTCACCTAGTTGGTAGCATGAGTGGCAAGTTGCCAAATGATATTAGAGTACGGGTTGTACATTTCATCACCTGGTTTGTGGCATGAAGATGAGTTCCTTCTTCACCTGGTTGGTGGCATGAGTGGTAAGTTGCCAAATGATATTAGAGTACGGGTTGTACATTTCATCACCTGGTTAGTGGCATGAAGATGAGTTCATTCTTCACATTTCATCACCTGGTTGGTGAGAATAAGGGCAAGGTGTCGAGGAACATTGTAGCAAGTGTCGAAGACACAAAATATGTTGAACCCTTTCGAAGCACAGTTGGCTTATGTATGGATGTGTTGGAATGTATAATGTTTATGTTGATTGATATGAGTGAAACT